>NW_028280934.1:0-300000 GCF_059751285.1 Brachycentrus maculatus | reverse complement strand
TTTCAATGCCTTTATCAAAATTACATGTATTAATTTTGATCGATTTCGCTGTATGTTATGTTTCATATTTCTCAACTTAATTAAATGTCTTTTTTCTAGGGATTACGAGTATTTCAACCCTGTTATACTGAGAAGCGGAATTCGTTTCCAATTTGAGAGGTCTCACGATTCTAGTGATCCAACACTCAGCGAAGTCCAAGACGATCTTGAAAATTCAAGTCGAAGTGCCCTTTCGAGCGTCGCCAACCAAATATTCATGCCAACCCCTAAGGACTCAGACTGCAAGGGGTTGTTTATCAGATGCGACCAGACCCTCACCTCTGACCTGTCATCCCATGTGATTCCACACTCCCAGGGTGGTATGGACCAGAACTCCAAGGACATGTATCTGTGGCCATGGGTAGGAAAAATATATGTCGAAGGAATATATAAATGCTCAGGAGTGCTCGTGGATAGATCTTGGATACTGGTGGAGAAAACGTGTTGGTCTGAGCTCGGGTAAATATTTTTTTTAAATATTTTTATCTTCTTCCTGGCTCCATCCCAACTTATCGTCTTTATAGACTGTTGGGGTAAGCTATCCTTGTACTCGGGATGTAGATCCTTCTGTCATGGACAAGTCCCCAGGCCATTTTTTAAAAAATATTATAGGTAGAGGTTTAAAATTATGTTATTAAATAATATATAGACATAAATTATTTTTTACAGAAAAATTTTATAGTTAAAACCATGGTCTTCAACATCTGCCTTATGTATTTGGCAAAGAATATGATAAATAAATAATATATCTAATGATATCGGTAACGACGCAACATGGTCACTGGTCAAATAAAATAAAAGTTGATAATACTACAAAGTAGTTGTTTTATTGTATAAAATACAGTTCCACTAAGATATGTCAGTATTTCATTTAAATCTAATATAAGAAATTAAAGTGAAAACTTTCTCAATGTAAAAATGACTGCTATACAGCTGTTGTCATCAGCTGACTACATATAGACTTACATTACGCGAATGCATTTGAAAGAATTTCAAAACCAAAAGTCGTGTCGTATTTTTGCATAGCATATTTTATTACTCGTTTTTAATACATTGCAACATTAAATTTAATTGAATGAAAGCTTCAAAGCTCTCCCGCGTAATGTAGCGCTTTTCTAAATGGCACCTTTTTGTACGACGTGCTCGTACCAGAGCTTAATAATAATGTTATTCTGGTTTAAATTTCTTATTGCGGTTAGTGTTCATATATTCTCGTGGGTTGAAAGCATTGTATTACGATAATGGAATCTTAATTCATTTATACCCACTCGTATTTTAGAAATTAAATCTCGTGTTCAGCATTGGTGGTAGTGTTAATATTACATTTTGTAATATGAAAATAAGGTACATTACATTAAAGATCACGAAATCTATAGATAGAGATATGAACACAATGAATGCGTCACAGGTATTTATTAGTTACTAGCATATACATACGAAACACGTTACAAAGAATTGTGTTAACATTTTGAATTCAGCATTAAATGTGTTCACATTAAATGTCTTCTTCTTCTTCTAACACTTATCCGCACCCAATGGCGCATAGGGCACTGCAGCGTATAGAAGTCGTGTTATCTTGATCGTTAAATACACGAAGAAAAGGGGATCAGCCTAGCGCTTCAGGTACCAGTCCAGGGTGATATTAATAAATATTAGACTGAAAAAAAAAACAATAATATTTACTTTGACCCTCTTGGTAATCGAACCCGGGACCTCCAGTATGGTAGCCGAGCGTGCTGGCCATTCCACAACGTAGGAGGTATTTATTAGTTACTAGCATATGCATATGAAGATTTATTTATACGAGTAGAAGAAATCGACATAAAATTGTGATAATATTTTGAATCAAGTAGTAAAAAAAGTAGTATTATGATATCAATCCTTTTTTACTCGCACCACATCCAAAAGGGAGGAGTTGGAATATAATGAATGAGTAAAATGGGAGCATAATTAATAGCGCGAAGAGAGCAGGAATACATTGAAAGTCTACCGTGTGGGTACATTTTTGCGTACAGACGTTTGTGAAAGATGATATTATGGATTTATCTTTTTTCACAGATTGAAGCATCATTATGTTACCGTTATTCTCGGAAGCAAGAGGTCTATTCCAAACGTTGACGGACCCTATGAACAAGTCTTCAAAATCGACGGACAGAAAAAGATTTCATACTCTTCAGTATTACTGCTACATCTTCAACACCCCGCCATTTTCTCAAGATACGTCAAACCGATAACAATATCATACATGTAAGTAAATTACATTTTAATTTAACAACTAACTGTACCCGCACACGCGTTGCTAAATCTGATTAAACGGAAAAGTTAAAGTTAAATTTCTGATTTGTTTAATTTCACAACGTTTGCGGAGAAATGCAAATATTAAAAATCTATAAAAAAAACAAGCGCAAGTGACTGCAAATGTCAAAAAACACCCTTCCCGCCACGAGCAATGTTTAGAATTGCATGTGTTTCTATTAATTTCAACAGATGGCGCTGCCATTGCGGTAAAAATATGTTTTACCTATTTTATTTTATTTTATTTTATTTATTTACGGTTCACAAACAATGAAAAACATATTACAATAAACGAAATACAGTGCAATACAGATAGTTTTGATGTTTTTCATCAATTACATGGGAACACAACAAGCTTACAGAAACAATAAAGGTGCAGGTTAAACACATATATAAACAATAGTAATTTGGTGGTAAAAAAAAGGGTAGTAACAATTAAAAGTAATGAAGTAAGAAAAATAAAAATAAAAATTAGAAGTAAAAATAAAAAGTGAAATTAAACTACGCTACATAAGGTATAAAATTCAAGACTCCACCAAATTGGTGAAATCAATTTGAAATTGATTTCACCAATCCGGTAATAGTCCTCTTGTATTTCTCCGTGCCATCATTAAATATGTCGATGGTGACATTATCAGTATTTTCTAAATTATTATACAATCTTAGCATCCTAGAAATGGAGTTAAAGTGTGCCATATTATTGTTATATACTGGGAGAGAAAATGTGTTGTGCCTCCTTAATCGCCGAGAGGGAACATTCATTGCTATCTTCTCGACACAAAATGCTGAATCAATGTTACCATGGATTATATTATAAAGATACAATAAGTCTGCAATTTGTCTCCTGATTTCCAATTTGTCAATATTGAAATATTCTAGGCGCTCCTCATAACATAACAGAGTTCGGCCTAGGTGACATTTAAATGTGAGCATACGAAGAAATTTTTGCTGCACAGACTCAATCATATTTACATAAGTCAAATAATGAGGTGACCAGACAACACATCCAAATTCTAAGTTACTACGAACCAATGAATAATATAAAGAGATTAGTGATGCTGGATTTTTAAAAGGTTTAGCAATTCTAAATATGAAGCCCAGCATTTTTAATGATTTTTCTTTGACTTTATTGAAATGCGTGGAGAATGTTAAGGTCGACATTATTAATGGAATATATAAAGTTTTTTTGGATTCTATTTCTTGTAAACGTAATTTTGAAACATTTTTGAACATTTAACTTCATATCATTCAACATACACCAGTTGTTCAATATATTTAGATCATTTTGGAGGAGTTGAATGTCCGTTGTAGTTTTTATTTTTTGAAATATTTTCAAATCATCGGCATACAAGAGAAAATTACATTTTAACTGAGATCCAAGATCATTGATAAAAATTAAAAACAATAGTGGACCAAGGTTAGATCCCTGCGGCACACCTGATGTGACGAGTATTGGAGATGATTCATATCCATTCAGACAAACCACCTGAGTTCTATTTTTTAAATAGGATGTTATCCAGCGCAGGAGGTTGCCATGAATGCCAATTGCTTCTAGCTTTTTTAATAATATGTAATGATTAACTTTATCAAATGCTTTTTGAAAGTCAGTGTACACTGCGTCCACCTGATACCCTTCATTCAATACAGAACAAATATAATCACAAAATTCAAGTAGGTTCGATGCTATTGAACGCTTTGGAACAAATCCATGTTGTTTAGAGCTTATTAGTGGCCTACAGTATGACATAATTACAGCGTAAATTAGTTGTTCAAATACTTTTGCAAAGCACGATAATATGCTGATAGGTCGGTAATTTCTCATGCAAGATTTGTCTCCTGATTTATGGATGGGAATTATATTAGCCATCTTCCACAAATCGGGGAAGATACATTCATTTAGAGATTTGGTGAAGATAATATGTAATGGCACACACAATTCGTCACTGCAATTTTTTATAAAAACACTTGGGAGCTGATCAGGTCCTGGACCTTTGTTATTATCTAGTTTTTTAAGACACAACCTTATAGTCTCTACACTTATATTTATGTTAGAAAGATTGAACTGGCTCAATGTATTGAGGTGATCAACAAATGTATTAGATAACTGACTAGGATTTGATTGATTAAAAACAGATGCAAAATATTTTGAGAATACTTCTACTATGTCTCCTCCATTATTTGCATGTATATCATCAAAGTTCATAAGTTTGGGAACGCAATTTGTGGCACGAAGAGATTTAGAATATGACCAAAAAACTTTAACATTTCCCACCAATCCTTCTTCAATGGAATTTATATAATTTTTAAAGCATTCCTTTTGTAATGCTTCTATCATAGGATTTTAAAAAAAAAACATGTCTCAGGTGTACATAACACGCGCGTGTGATAGTGAATCCAATGTTATGTCAAAATTTCGAAGAAATCGGTGGATTTCTTTAGGATATTTGAGATATTTTTAGGATGGATATTTTTATTGATATAGATAGCTAGTTTCTGAGAAAAATATGTATATAGGATGATTGCAAACAAAAACTTTACATATACGTATTTTTTCCAGAGACATGTCTAAAATCCAGGATGATATTTGCCTTGTGTCGGGGTTAAACGAAATTGGTAACTCCATTTCAATTTTCCTGAATCCCGTGAATACGGAATGTGGTTTGACTATGCGCTGTTTCACGAGAAGCCACTATCCCGAGGAATGTCAAGTGAGTTTATTGAAATATAAGGACTTCCCTTTCTACATTTACAAATAAAAGATGGCACAACAATTTTATTATTCGAAGTTTCGTTTATGTACTTAATGTAAATACCAGAGGCGGGCAGTGATTGAAATTGCCGGCAGTACATTTCACGTATAAAATAGTAATATGTAAATAAAAAATGGTCTGCTTCAAAATATAATCATCATTTTTCTCATGGAAAATTACAATCAATTTATTATTTTGTATTGTCTTACAATAGTTGCTTTCTAAAAAATAAAATCGATCGAACCAAGAAATACTCAGTCTAATACTAATGAATTATGTCCTCATAAAGCAAATCGACGTTTATCGCAATGTTTTGATTTTTAATCATTTTAAAACAATCCTTAACTTTTGAATTGGTTGAGATATCCGCGTTAACTAGTCACATTGGTGTATACCAGTGGTTTTAATCGGTGCTCTTTGTAGTATGAAGATAGAATTTATGTAAACATAATTTAAATAAATAATAAAGCTTACCATCTCCAGCTCTTATTTTAAGACAAAGTTAAATACAAATATGCACAGATGTCATTACTATACTAATTACATCATACCAACTGACTTCAACGTTCATTAACGTCAATACTCCTTTGACGAAAATTCACACCGGCGTTCATTTACGTCCATACTCCCGGAAAACCTAAAAGACTCAGCCATCTATAGCATTATTCCGCTGCGTGTGTGCCGCGGCACACTTGTGCACCGTGGTGATTAGTTGGTGTGCCGCGGAAAAAATTCTAGTTTTGTAAAAATAACACAATTGCTCCAAATTTTGATTGCCTGTGCTCAGTTAAGTAGGCTCACTTTTCGAATTAAACATAATATGTTACCATAATATGGTAAATATGCACCACTGAAATTTCTTAATTTGGTAGGTGTACTTTGAATAGAAAAAGTTTGCGGAACACTGATGTATAGGAGCTTGGAATGGAATGAAAATTAGATTACAATAAACCCCCTACAACGTTGAGATAGGTACCCCTTTATCATAGGCAATGTTGTAAAGGGTTAATGTTTTAAACTGTATTTTTATATTTTTACGAGCGGAAATTATTGAAATGAGTCATTTAAAATTAAAATACAATTTAAAATCATTAACCTGCCTGTAACTATAACTTCCCCTAGCGATAACGCGGTACCTATCTCAACGTTATAGGGGGGTTTACTGTATGTATCGGGTGTTTAAATATGATTTCGCCTTTTGTCAGTAGATGTCGCTAATTCTATTTCATCTGGCAACACTATTTTTTGACAGGTGTCGCTTGTATTAAAAAATATAATAATATCCATTGAATGATAACATTATTTGATTTGTACAGTGCTTATTTTCGATGAAATATGGAGAAAATAACCTTATGGAATACATCATGTTATATAACAAGTAAACCTATTGTACCATAAAATCCCTTATTAAATTTTAAAACAAAATTCTTTTCTGAATTTGAAAATCTGACGTTTCTTCACCTGATATTTTCAGCATCCAGTAGGGTTGGCAAAACACGCAGTCGCCTGGAATGGTATCGTGGTTTGTCATGGAAACCAGGGCTGGTATCCTGCAGCAGCGTATAGTGAGCCGCTTGGTCTATGCGGGTTCAGGAGAGTGGCAGCCCTAGAAGACTTGATGTACAGACAGCCGGACATTATAGTAGAAATAGGTATGCTTATATTGACGAGTTGGTTGCTTATGCTTTCTGATAAAACTAGCGACTAGAATTTTGAACTGCATAGTGTGAGTACATGTGGAGCGAATGGATAACAAGAGAATGACTAAGAAAGTATATGTGGCAAATGTGCATGAGAAAACAGAACGGTACGGCCAAAAAAGACTTGTCACGATCAGATTAATTAGAACCTAAAATCTGGTGGTGTTAAAAGTCTACCTAATCAGAGGGCATGTATGACTAGATGTATGGATGTGAAGGAAGCTACACCCATACATCTAGTCTATGCCATCGATACATCTATTCTAGTGTTTTCAAGACAGAAGAGTGTGGCGTTTCATATTCTTTGCCTACCCCTGAAGAGAAACGGTGCGATAGTTTCTCTAGTAGTAGTGTATTTAGCCAAGGAAATTTTAAGAAGCTCCATAAGTCTAGTACCAACTCCCGTAAATCTGCTTGAATTAGACATTAGATTTGATCATTAACCCTTAGAGTGCGAACCGTCGATAGATGGACTCTCTATTAATGTGTATAAAGTGCGGAGCATCGGAATACCGACTATTGCGCAATTTGATTTAGGTATTGACCTGTATGGACGTATCTTAGCACGCGCATTTATAACGTTTTTAATAAGTTAAAACATTTATAAATTACCATTTAAAATTATTTTGCTATGAATTTTCATTGATTTTTGTATTTAAGTAAAAGTTTTTTATTTCTACCTACGAAATGTCAAATTCGTCAAGTAGTGATGATGAAAAGCAATTAGCAATTTATGCAAAATATGTGAAAATAAGCTCAGCACTCTAAGGGTTAAAAGCTAACTAGTGCAAACACATGTTTTTTTGCGTACTTCTTGCTCATAATATATTTAACAATTACGCAATTATCACAAACTTATGCAAGAAAGACATTTAACTAACTAACCGTCACGCGGCTTCGTTTCAAGGGAAGGCAGAGAATTCTTCATCTTCTCTGCCTACCCCCGCAAAGAAATGACGTGATGGTAGTGATGTAAATTAGGTAGAGATATAACTCTGTGAAGACCATATATACAAGTTACAAATATGTGTGTTAAAATACTTGTACATTCATATCACTCACTCCTTTCAAGAACGTCATAAATTAAAAAAACTTGATTTTTCAGGAGAACGTTTTTAAAGTTTAAGAATATAATACAATGTATTAAAAATAAATATCAAGCCACTTACTGAACTTTTTACTGTGCAACAGATTTTTTTAGGTAAAACATGAAGGTTTTATCTTCATTTGAAAAATATTAAGTATATTTTAAAAAATAATTAAACAATACCTTTTCTTCAAAATGCAAAAACAACACTTTCTGCCCTGTAGCGGGAAAATATTAAGTTAAAAATATGCCTCTTTTGCTGGGATATAGTAGATTTTCTGGGCATTCCGAAAACATGCACAACTGAAAATTGACGATTTTTGATTTATGACATTCTTGAAAGGAGTGAGCGATATATACAAGTTACAAATATGTGTGTTAAAATACTCGTATATTCATGTGTTGTTATATTTTGCAGCTAAAAATCTCCCGGAAAGTCTACCGGAAGTTTTGTGCCCGGGAGTCCGGTGTAATGAAGGCCAATGTATCTATCCCAAAAAGATTTGCGACGGTGTTCCTGACTGCCGAGATGGACTGGACGAGGCTCCTTACCACTGCTTGAACAAAAAAGATCACTGCTTAAAGAAACCAAATCTTCCAGAATGCGGTTAGGATTCAAATATTACATTTTTTTGACACCCCTGGGTGTCGAACCTGGGACTAAGGTTTGACCTCTCCATGCGTACCATCTCCCAACTGTAGGATCATAAAATGCCATATCAAATAGCGTGTGGCCCCACGTATGGGGCGTAGTAATTATTTCTTAAATATTTAGAGATTATGTAGGGTTTTGGACTACCAACACCGTCTATTGAAAATGCAACATAATCAAATAATTTAAAATAGGCTAGTTACATGTTTGTCAGCCTCCGTGGTGTAATGGTTAGCGTGTTTAGCTACTACGGTAGGTCCTGGAGGTCCCGGGTTTGATTCCCAGGGTGGGGTGTGAAATAAATATTAGACACTCTAATATTTATTTAACATTACCCTGGACTGGTCCTTGAAGCGCAGGAGTGATCGCCTTGCCTTCATGCAAATAACGATGAAGATAACACTGCATCAATATGTTGCAGTGCCCTGTGCATCATGGATAAGGGTTAGAAGAAGACATGTTTTACCGGCTGAACAAACAATGTTTAAAATATCTTTAATATCTTACTACTGGAGAGGTTAAAGGATCTATAAAAAAGCGGGTTTGTTTCGTACAAGCAATATTTTATTTCAATTAGCAAATTTGTACCTTTTTCAAAAATGAATCATTTATTTTCACCCTTTGACTGATGAGTTTTAATGAAGATTTTATTTGGAAAAAGACCAGTTTTTATTTTATTTCAAATGTTGAGATATGTTCAAACATATGAAATAATACTAACATTGAGCAACAGAGTCCACCACAGTCTTTACACATAGAGCCACCTTGTGAGAATACACCCAACTACCTCATAAAATCAGTTAGAGCTATTTCTTCGCCAAGGTGCTCTTACGAGGTACGGGCAAATCTGCAAAGTATTAATTTCAACATTCATGATTTTTTTCCAGTTTGTGCCGCTTCCCAAATCAAATGTCACAATGGCAACTGCATACAGAAAAGCTTGTTTGCAAATGGCGTCGATGACTGCGGCGACAACAGCGACGAACCAGAGATCCTCAACTGCTTCTCCTACCTGGCCCTCACCAACCCGTCCAGGATATGTGATGGCGTCACCCACTGCAAGGACAAGACGGACGAGATGTCATTCTGGTGTCGCTGTCCCGAAAAGTCCTACAGATGCCAAGAGTCCGAAACGTGCATCCCTCTGGACTCGGTTTGCGATGGCCAGAAGGACTGCTCCTTGGGAGACGATGAACATTCTTGCATGGCGCTCAAATCTTTGAATGAGTTAGTATATTAATTTATTTCACAATTTCAAAACTACAAAAATGTGCTCTCGTTGGATTTTCCCATTCCGAGGTCACATTTTACAATTAAATATTCATGATTATTTATTACAACATTTTGCGTATATCCAAATCCTTGTTCGAAAATCTGAAATCATATAATTCACACATTGTTTCATTTGTCAATTCGCGGCAGCATCAATGGTTGGTTTGAGTATTCTGTTATTTAGCAGAAACCCTTATTTTAACACAATGCTTGCGGGAAACGCTTAAAAGCATTTTTTATATACTGTTCATAGAGATCGGAAGACGCTTTTAAGTGTTCTACTTGTTTACATTTAGTAGAGTGCGAGAGACGCCAAAAACATTGTACATATATTATATTGATGGGATTGGGTTTACAAGTAACCTTGTGATTAAGTTTTACTTATGATTAGTATACGACCCTAATTAGTTTGTGTCGGGTTGTGGTCCCGTGGTTAGTGTCGTGGACTCTTGAGTTAGAGTTTCTCGGTTCAAACCCACACTACCACAATTTGATACCTATTTCTAATAATGAACCACTTAAAAATTGAATTGCTGAAATTGAAGTATTTTTATAAATATTTTTTTTACTAATTATTGTCAGGATTGATGAAAAAACCGCGCGACAACAATGTGTCAAGATATATGTATGTCTGTAAATACCCAAGACTTCTTCATTCATGTTGAGATGTTCAAATGGCAATCAATGGCCTAGTTCATAGCTAATTAACCTTTCAGATATGGAGTTGGCGAGGTAATTGAACGCCATTTTGGAATTTGGCACACCAAATGCTACGACCGCAGAAACTTCACCAAATTTGAGCTGGAAGGCATCTGTCGGCAGCTCGGCTACACTAGCGGGCACGCCGAAATGCTGGAAAACCTTCACTACAACATGCCCATCACTGAAGTTGTCCCGGATTCCTACATAGACGTCTCGTTCAAGAGAGGGGTGATTGCGGTTCGCAACACCGATGAACCATTTGCGGTTGAAAAATATATTCATAAAAATACGTTATGTCATCGATTGTTGATTGAGTGCACAGTGATATAATTTTTTATATTTTTGAAATACTTTTTGTAATATTTGTAATTAGGTATTATGAAAAATAAATTTAATTGAATTATACTCTTTGTCTTAATAAATTTAATTGAGTTATCATTTGAAGATGGTGGGATATTTTACATTCCTAACTAATAACTCATCTTCTTCTAACCCTTATCCGCACCCAATGGTGCATAGGGCACTACATCGTATTGACAAAATGTTGACACACAAAGGAAAGGTGATCAGCCTTGGGCTTCAGGTACCAGTCCAGAGTAATATTAAATAAATATTAATTCGAGAAATCACTTATATTTATTTGACCCCCCTGGGATTCGAACCCGGGACCTCCAGTACGGTGGTAGCCAAGCATGCTGCCCATTATACTATGGAAGCGAACAAAACTGCTAATAACTAAGTAACTATGACATCACTTCCTCACAGTGATAGATAGAGAGAATAGAACGCCACACCACTGTCTTTGAAAACAATTATCTCCTCTTTTACATTCATGGGTCTCCTCATACATATATTCCGATTATTCCAACTCCTGAACTGACCACTTTTGCGTGTTCTAGTATTGAAATACTTAATCGCGCAAACTTTTCCTTCATTCATTCTTTCCGTATATCCAAACCATCTTAAAACACCTTTTTTAATTTCATCGATAATGCTTATCTCAGCCTTGCATTCTTCCCTTATTTCACCATTTGAATCTATCATACATTGTTTTGACACACATGAAAAAATCAATGAGGTAGCATTCCAATCAGGTAATTGAAAGCGTAACCGTTACTCATCATTTATAACTAGTACTGGTCACCAGTCTAGAAGTATTTATAGATGTGGAATGTAGAAAAATAGGAATGTTAATTAAATACAAACATTTTTTTTGTTCAATAAAATATATTTATTACCAGTTTTTGTATATAGATCTACTGACAGTTTTCTATGTACTAAGCGAGTATCTATTAGGTTTAGAAACGATATAATGCTCTGCGATTGCTAGTCGTGGATACATTTGGCACCTATTATAGAAACCCAGCAAAGACATAGAAATGCCTATAGATTAATAATATAACAAGACAATATGTTATCAAGATTACTATAAAATTATGATTTATATCATCTCTTCTTTCCTCTCTTGCTTCCTCCGCCTTTCTTCCCTTTCTTTGACTTTGCCTGTTTGGATTTCTGCTTTTGTTTCTTCAATCTTTCCTTCAGGATCTGTTGGTTGGTCTTCAATTCTCCACTTGCCTTATATGCCTTCTTCTTCTCTATCTTCTCGTTATACTTCATCCACCTCGGCCGGAATTCTGAAACTAGAGGAGAAAACAATGTGATCAAAGGTGATATGCAAAAGCTGTGACTAAAATTAATGCAAATTTGCTATGAGTAAAATGTAATATCAATTTTAGAATCTGTGACTAAAATAAGATATTCGATGCAAATGTTACGAGTTAAGTGTAATATGAAATTTAGAGCCTGTGGCTAAAATAAGATATTCAATACAAATGCTTTAAGTAAAATGCGGTTTAAGCAAAAAAAAAAAAAAAAAAAAAAAAAAAAAAAAAAAAAAAAAAAAAAAAAAAATAAAAAAAAAAAAAAAAAAAAAAAATGAAATATTCACATGGAAGGGTGTGATTAAAATGTGATATTCAATGCAAAGACAATGACTAAAATTCTATGAGTAAAGTGTGATATTTAATGCTATAATAATTTTGGATAGTTTGTATCGTACCATTTTTGGAAAGGTTAACTTAAAAATATGTTGAGGTGTTTTATTTCAGATTGCACATAAATGTGTTATTTTGGAAATAGCCTATAAGTGGGAGAGAAAGGATCGGGAAGGAGAAGGTATTTACATCGCAAACCCAGATAGACTTTCAATTAATGATAAATTTTTCTATGTATTTTGAAATTCACGAGAACCAAAACTGCAATGCTAGTTTCGCAGTCGAGTGTTTACCTAGCTAAGCCAGGGTGCTTATCAAAATATAGTAATTAAATAATATTCATCACCAACTAACCAAAAACTGAAAAAGTGAATAATTTATATCTTATTGTGTAATCTTGACACATAGTATGTATTCTTACCAGTTTTGTTGAGTTTGGGTTGCTGTGTCCCATCATCATCATCATCACCGACTTCTGCCTCTTCAGTCTGATGATTCTTCTCCTTCCAAGCCTCGTATCGGCCACTGCGATAGGAAGCTGGAATCCGGCCACCTGATTCGGTGCGAATCATCTTGCCGCGACCACCATCCTTTAAAATAAAACGAGTTAGTTAACCTATCCGGACCTAAGAGAGGGATTTGAAATTCCCCAAAACAGTGTTACACTCGATAACTTGATAATCATTCAAACAATTTGATCCATATTTTTTGTAATTATTAAAATAATACTTCAGGACTTTTTGTTTTAAAATATTTAAAACTTTTGATGATGAATTTATTGTTAAATAAATATTGGCACTTCTTGAATGTTTTCCGCAGATACTTTGTGGCACATTTTATAAACTTTATAAAATGAAATAACTTTGTTATAACCACTTTTTTATTAATACAATTTTTTTATTAATAAATTGTTTTAATAAAAAACCGGTTATAACAAAGTTATTTCATTTTATAAAGTAAATATTGGCACGATCTATATTCAATGCCACACAACTGATATGTGATCCAATGGTTCAAAGGTTCGTGTCACTTAGAACACAGTATCACATTTTATTTATTTCACTCTAACTACTGCGTGTCACAATTGTGTGGAAGCGAGACAGCAATTATGAGGTGCATTCTTCTGATCATTCAAGACACGATTCGCACAATCGATCTGTAAACATACTACCGACATCACGTCGTTTGTTGCAAGCTCCGTATTATTATTACAACACAATATTTCTTTCAATACAACTGGGTTTTTTCAAATACCCTCCTTCAGATCATGTGTAATTTTTAGATACTTTGAGTGAGAAAGGTTAAAATCACACATTTTTATTTTCGAGATAGCAAATTAGGTTATTAAGACACTATGGACACCGTTCGATCGATTGATGCTTAAGAACGGGAAGGGTAGTTAGTACCTTCTGCGCCGGCTTCATTTCAGAGTCAGAATAGAAGAAATTACTAATTTAATATTTTTATATGAATATTATGTACCAATCTCTTTGTTAAGGTCTTAACTATATGTACAAAATTATAAAATCCCGTCATCAGCGATCCGCAGGCGTAAAAAACACTCGTCCGAAGTGTGTTAACACATTGTTTGCGGGAAACGTTTAAAGACGTCTTTTACATACTGTTAGAGAGCAGGAAATGCTTATAAGCGTTCTATTTGCTTACTTTTGGTACAAGAGTACCAGAGATGTACAAAAAATATTGTACAGATCGGGATTGGGTTTGCGGTTACTTGTGATTAGTATACTGAAAGTGGGGCGGCAAACTGTCTGACCATAATTAGGGTGGAAGTTGGTGAAAAAACCGCCTGCAAACAATGTGTTAACAGGGAATAACCTTATTTCTATGGAATTGGATAGGTCCAAAATAATGGAAAACTCACCGGATCTACATGAACCATTTTCTTCCTTTTCCTGTCCCACTTAACGCTTTGGTGACCTTTCCTCAAATCTTCATGAGTATCAGGAGCCAACTCTAGTTGGGCTTTTTGTGCCTCTGTTCCGAAATTCACGGCCAAACTGAGGATTAATATAAAATAATCAAAAAATATTCACATAACAACAAATAACTATTTGAGTGCTGGGCAAACAGAGGTATTGTTGACACTCCCCAGTTATTGTCACTTCTAAGGCAATTAGGTAATTAAACTTTGGAGTGTGAATTCAAATTGAAAGAAATATCATTTTAATCAAGTTATAATAAATATTTTCTCCAGATTCATAATGTTTGAATACCTTTATATTCATGTGCAACGCCATTCTATATAAAAAAAAAATACCATTATATTTTCTGCCAAATTTCGCAACAATGCGGGCAGTTATTCGATTTTTGTGCAGAAAATCAGGTTTGGCATAAAACAGCTATACCTTTTTGAACTAAAGGTTATATTCAAATGAAAATTTAGTTTTTAGAGTAATAATGATTAATTTATTATGTGATAGACATTTAATGGATTTTTTAGATCACAAAATCAAAATATGTATGTAAGTTTCCTGCACCACACTGCTAATTTGTATAAACGTTTTTGGACAGCTCCCGACAAAAATGTGTTAACTTATGTTTAGAACTACATATCTGCACAACAAAATAAATAGAACACAATTTATAAATAAAAACGATTTACAACATTTTGAGTGTGTCCAAATACTTGTTCACAAAATCTGGATTATCTCCGATTACAGGAGTTAATAATCCAGGATTCGGATCTCACATACTAATATAAAAGTTTCCGCTTAATAAAAAGCTTCTTTACATCTCACCAATAGATGTCTCTAGTGAAGTTCTAGTGATTCAAGAACAAGGTTTCTAAATTGGTTCATATATATAGAACTTCCAAGAATTTGAGTAGTGTAGTTGTCAATAATGGGTAGAATTGGTGAATGTTACACGTGTGTAAAGTGATCACTTAAACCAGCCTATGACGGTCGTCAGCCCCGTAAATGCCCAGACTTCCATATTCTTCTTCATCTTTGATGAGATGTCAAAAAATAATATGAACGATATAGTTGTAAATCAATATTGATTGCACAAATCTGTTTGAAGTGTCAATGACTAGGACATTATATACCTGATACTGAACGAAAAAATCTTACCCCATTTCCGTGTGTCTGTCGCTAGCTTGGTGAGGAATATAATTAGGATCTCGTACAACTTCCTTTACTTTCTTTTTCTTCTTGCTGTATAGTTTATCTGCATTGAACTTGGTGTGGCCTCCAATTATAGTTGGAAACGCCTTTGATAATTCGGCTTCATCTTCATCAACATTTTTCTAATAAAAAATATATACTGTTAATATTCACCATTGCAATATTGTAACTTGTAAATGGTGAAAATCATCAAAGATGATTCTCCAAATTTTTTGCTAAAAATGTGAATTGCTTAAGATACAAGTATGTATTTTCAATTAATTTTTATTTGACAGTTCTAGTGTAATCCGGTCAACCATTTTGTTTGATTGACCAAAAATTGCTGCTCTACGCATTTGGCGGTGCAAAGATTCAGTACATATTTTTTGTTATACAGGTGGCAGAGACCAAATGACCGTATTCGAAATACAGATCATTAATTATTGCGTTTTTGGGATAAAATAATCACAATCATTAGTTAATGAATGAAAATTTTAATGTACATAATACAGAAGAAAAAATTATTAAAAAATAACTCCCTATAACTCAAAAATTAAAAGTATCGCATCTACTTCAAATGTCATCATTTAGTCCCCGCCACCCTGTATTCATATTTTATTCTTAGATATTCCAGTGAATTGTTAAAATTAATGTGATTTTGTGGATAATATGAAGAAAAAAAAGGAGGAATAAAACAACTTACTTGAAATTTAGAAGGGATTCCGATAGAACTCAATTCGGTCTTGACGATGGGTTTTATTTTGTCTTGGTGCCATAATCTCTTCGCCTTCATCGCTATGTAGTTGGGCGCGTCATTTTTAGCACCAATTTCCAAAATGTTCTGAAACAAAAACATGAACCAGGGTTTACAAAAGAAAAAGTTGACTTATTTTTTATTTACCTTAATTATAATGTCCGCCTCCGTAGTGTAATGGTCAGCAGGCTTGGCTACCGTTCTGGAGGTCCCGGGTTCGATACCCAAGGGGGGTAAAATAAATATAAGTGATTTTTTCACTGTAATATTTATTCAATATTACCCTGGACTGGTACCTGAAGCGGAGGGCTGATCACCTTTCCTTCATGTGTAAACTATCAAGATAACACTGCGTTTATATGACGCAGTGCCCTATGCACCATTAGGGTGCGGATAAGGGTTTAAAAAAAAAAATAAAAAAATTATAAGTAACGTCCACCTCTATAGTAAAGTGGCACATTAGCATCGGAATAATCGGCGGTTATGTATGAGAAGATGCATGAATGTGGAAGAGGTGAAGATTGTTTGCTAGGGCAGATTGGTGTACTATTTTATTATCTCTGCCTAACCCTGCAGTAAGCAGCATAATGATTATTTACAACATTTTAATGGTTATTTTTAACTAACCAACGTTAGTTATCACTCGTGTCAGGTTGTAGTCTCGTGGTTAGTATTGTGGATTCTTATTGGAGTTTCTGGATTCAAACCCACTCTACCTCAATTTGATATGTATTTTTAATGATGAGCCACTTAAGCTCACAAAAAAGTAAGAAATTGTAATATTTGTGAACATAAAATATACATTAAAAAAAAAATATATATTCTATTTCTAATCAAATAAACAAATCAACTGACCCCTTTAGGCCGGTAGTTTTTCATTTGTGCAATAAAGTCCTCCGCTGCAGACATGCTGGAGCTATTGGCGCCTTTTTTGCTGACCAGCAAAGGATGCACTTTGAGTGGGGCTTGCAGCATTTTGGCTCGCTTGTTGGATTCCGATGAGGCATTCTCTCTACAGCGTAAATACTGGCCCCACGCATTCTTGCATACTCTCTTCATTTCAGTCTGGAAACAATTTGAAAAAAAAACTGATTGCATGACACATAACAGCCAAATAACTTACAAATGGTAACTAAACATCAATTTTGAAATGTGCCATTGGCATGGGATGACTCAGTGAGGACACATTAATAAAAATTTGACAAAACTAAGCTGGACTGGTTGATTTCAAAATATTGAATTCCAGTAAGTGTACTGTAATTAAATTTTCCGGAATGAATGGTGAAAAAAAATCTGTTAAGGATGTTTTCTAGGCGATAAATTTTAAGTGTGAAAAGCACCCCTTGAGACGGATTCTGGAACCTCCCAAATATTACAGTATTCTTTGTGTGGCCTCAAAGTCAAAGATCTTTCGTAGGATAAATTGTACCAATACATTTAACAATTAAATTCTTACAATGTCCGACGCCTCAGTCTGCCACTGCAGCACGTCAGCCTGCCTCATGTCCAGCAGATCCGAGGGCAGGGTGCCCCACACGTGCGAGGGGCAGTCCCTCTCGGGGTCCGTCAGCTGGAGCATGTCGATGGAGTCCGCTGAAGAAGGGTTGGAGCCCAGGAACAGGTAGAGGTCCAGCAGGTGGGCCACGTCGTCCGGGGACACTATGGAGATGGCGCGACCGGACCTGCCCGCTCGGGCACTCCTGCCTGGAAAGGAAAACATAATTTTTGACATCTCAACATAGATGCGGAAGGATATGGAAGTCTGTATATGGATCACTTTACAAATGTGTAACATTTTTCTATGACTGACAACCACACCACTCGAGTTTTTTGAAGTCATATATATCGCCTCTTCACATTAAAAGTATACAATTTCCAGAAATATTTAAAACTGCGGAAACGTTTGGTATCGCCAGTATGCTTCTCTTAAATATTGACAAAAGAGCGTAGTTCAACAACCGCTCGCTTTGTTGTAAAGTTTTAGTCCATATTTAGTATAATTATTTCATAATTGTACTGAAATATATAAATATTGTATAAAATATTATTGTTTTACTGCGAAAATAATTATTTTTTTCCTTAAATTTAATCATATTCAATAAATTAAATATTCATGTACAAATTAAATTGTAAAAGTTAAGCAACATTCTATCTAGAAAAGTATTAAAACTCAAAATGATTATTTTTCTGACCTACGTTTCGGCTACTATATAACAAAATTAATATATAATTTTATCTTATTTTGAAAGACAGACAATGTAACTAGCAAAAATAAAGAATAAATGTTGAAAATATCATAATTAATAAAAATATTACACGATAGAACCTTTAACACGCTCTCCTGTAAAATTATTAAGTTTTGAGATTATACAGTTTTGATGCGAAGTAGCGATATATGATCAATCTCAAGACGCTCCATGATTTAGTTCACAATGGCCATTTATTATTGGATTAAGAAAGCTTTTATTTAGCAAATTTTAGTAAAAAACCTGACTTGTATATATAACCCACTAGTTAATTTTGTCTAGCCTCTCACCAATCTGATGATGTTGGTAGCGTGACATCCGCTTACTGGTCAAATAAATTTAACAGTTATTTTATTATATAAAATGGAGTTCTACCAAGAAATTTTGGTACAAAACTTAAACTTGATATGAAAACTTGTAAGTGGGGTAAATCCATCGTTCTTGAATAAAAATTTGGACAAGCTTAACATATGAAAACATAATTTCATTCTCTCAAAAAGTTAAACACTCGCGATACCTATGCTAAGAATCTTAGGCACAGAGAGAGTTGTTTTTAACATTTTGTTGTTGTTATGATAACAATAATTGCTGCCCACGTTTGCAGAATTGACCCATAGAAGAGTGGACTCACCGACTCTGTGAACAAACAACTTGGGCTTGGCCGGGAAGTGGTAGTTGATGACGGTATCTAGTGCGGGAAGATCGAGGCCTCGGGCCGCCACATCCGTGACTAGGAGAACAGGACACTTCCGGGAGGTGAACTTCCCGGCTGCTATCTTCCTGGCGGAACTGTCCAAGCCGGAGTATATGCACGCCGAGTCGATGCCCGCTCGGGACAAGATCTGTCAGGAAAATAACTAATTATACCATCACAGCTGATGTACTTCGGACACGTCATGAGAAATGAAAAATATCGTCTTCTCCACCTTATCGTACAAGAAAAGATTGAGGGGCGAAGAACTCAAGGACGCCGAAGGACATCATGCCTGAAAAACCTACGACAATGGTTTGGCAGAAGCACCAAATCTCTGTTCCGAGCTGCAGCATCAAAATTGAAAAAAGCCATGATGATCGCCGATCTTCGTTAGAAGTAGCACAGAAAGAAGAATAATACCATCACATTTTTTGACAAGGATGAAGAAGAATATGGGTATTTAACTTAACCTGTCCGGGAGTATAGCCATACATGTACGGCTGATACAAAACATGATTTATATCGACACATGTTTGAAACATAATTTATATCAAAATTATCAATGTCATATATGTAAATTTATTTTTTTTTTCAAAAAAATATGTTGCCTATAGCATTGACTATGATAAAAAAATTTAAAAAGTTTTTAAAAAAATCCAAAAAAAAACTCCCCAGATACAGTTGCTGCAAAAACTAACTCCCGGACAGGTTAATAAGATATTCTTAAATGATATTCATATTCTTGAAGGATAATGTGATAAACATTTTGTGTAGTTTTAAGTGTGTGAATAGTGCTATGGTAGTGACAGCTAGTATTGTTTGCATGCTGCGGTAGTGATTGTCCTGACGAAGAGACGGGTACGTCTCGAAACCGGTGGACATAAAAATCTCGGTGAGTGGTTATACTATGTACATACTAATATTACTAATATTTTTGTAAAAAAATATAAGAAAGTGATAATGAAAGCTTATGACCTGTCCATAGATTGGTTAAGTGATCATTTTACACAATGATGCAAGATTAACCATTCTACTTTAATTGACAACATTCATCTTCAAACTCTTATCCACACCTGATGGTGCAAAAGGCACTGCATCGTATAAACGCAGTGTTATCTTGATCGTTTAACACATGAAGGAAAGGTGATCAGTCCTCAGCTTCAGGTACCAGTCCAGGATAATATTTAATAAATATTAGACTGAAAAAATCACTTATATTTATTTAACCCCCCTAGGAATCGAACCTGGGACCTTAAGTACGATAGCCGAGCGTGCTGACCACTACGCTACGGCTAGCGTAATTGACAACTATGTACTACAATTTTTTTTTTCATAAACACATTCTTACCAAGTGGAGGTATTCGCAGTGATGTCTGGTGGCTGTGAAGACGATAGCTTGGGGGGTTGCCTTGGTGAGCAGGCGGGAAAGTAACAGTAGGAGGGCAGCTTCTCGCTGTTCTGTACGACACCAGATGTGACCCAACCACAGCTCGGATGGTAGTTTCCACTCCACGTCAAGTCTGCAATCGAAAAGTAACAAAAAGAATGGTAAAATTGGTCACATCGCTCACTCCTTAAAAAAGGTCATAAATCAAAAAACTTGATTTTTCGGGAGAACGCTTCCAAAGTTTGAAAATATAATACAATGTATTGAAAATAAATATCAAGCCACTTATTGAACGTTTTACTGTGCAACAGATCTTTTTAGGTAAAACCTGAAGGTTTTTTCTCCATTTGAAAAATATTTAGTATTTTGAAAGAAATTATTAAACAATACCTTTTCTTCAAAATGCAAAAACAACACTTTCTGCCCTGTAGCGAGTAAATATTAAGTTAGAAATATGCTGTTTTTGCTAGGATATAGTACATTTTCTGGGCTTTCCGAAAACATACACAACTGAAAATTTACAATTTTTGGTTTTTGACATTCTTGAAAGGAGTGAGCGATATGTAACTCAAACATATATCATGAATCTTCTCAAGTCCCCCCTATGTCGATTATCACTATGTCAATTATCACTGTCGAGTAAGTGTCCCTTTCTTGAGCAGCTCTTGTGTAGGATTGCGGTCCCGTGGTTAGTGTCGCAGACTCTTGAGTCAAAGTTTATAGGTTTGAACCCACTCTACCACAATTTGATACCTATATTTCGACGGCCCCTATGTAAAGTACTCTATCTGCAAATCTGTTACTTTACAGGAGAGAGCTTAGAAGATTTTTTCAACTTATTTTATTTTATTAATTAATGGTTTTATTCGAAATTCTAAACTAGTATTATACATTCAAAAACATCAAATAATGAATTAACTTGTTTTAAAACTTTATGCCTTGTCAAAATTAAGTAGTTAGCGTTTTAGGAGTTCAGTTCATTCCGAAAATTCGATGTAGATAGCGTCTTACACGCCTGAAAACTAGGCGTAATTTATTTTATACATTTTTTTGTTTGTTTATATTTGTAGATAACGGTCAGTTTATAACACACACCAAATATCTCTAAATTGACAAAAATATAGTTAGACCACTTTACGTAGGGCACGTCGATTAAATAATGAGCCGTTTAGGCTCACAGAAATAGTATAAGGTATTTTTGTAATTAGTAAAAACACAAATGTGTATTTATCTTTTAATATTTAATGTTCAACTGTAATCCCCGTCCAATCTCATATATTCCGGACCCAGAAGCATTCTGCCAACACCTCGTCGGCCCTCAATTAGGTGCAAGAGCTCGTACTTCTCTCCTCTAAGCACATGCCCCAGATAGGACACCTTCCAAACTTTGATATCAGTCAGCAACTGTCTCTACTCTTACTCTTTGGAGCACATTTGCATTGCTGACCATATCGGTCCATGGAATGCGTAGCATTCTTCGATGCAACTACATTTATAATGCCACAAATCAGTTCATAGTGCTGACCTTGAGAGTCTACGTGTGCTACTAGCGCTACTAGTGCTTTTACATTTTTTACAGAGTTAAATCGTGGACCAAACTCAATCTATGCAATTCAATATATACTTAATGCAGTGACAGGCACTGACTACCAAGCAAATAAGTAGGGTATGGATACCTCATAAGAAAATCAGTGGATATTGTTGGCTTAAATCAAGGGTGAGCGTAAGAGAGACCCCCAGGGGAACATGCCCAGAACAGTTAAATGGATTTGCAATTTCACTGCTTTATAAATTCCAAAAGCTGGTATTTCATGGAGGGCGGCATATTATTTAAGTATGTATTTACCGCAGCAAGATGGGATCGGAGAGTCCAGCTCTTGTGAACTCGACCAGAGCAGAGGGAAGGGTGGCAGAGAAAAGGAGAGTCTGTCTAGAGGTAGGAAGTCGGGCGAGAATCTCCCGGAGCTGTTCGCCAAATCCCAGTTCAAAGAGCCTGTCTCCTTCGTCAAAGATCACCATTTCTGTAAAAAAAAGACAAGCATCATAAGAATAAGTTAGAGCATCTTCTTCTTTTTCCTTCTTATAGATCCGATCTCTTGTGATCTTTACTGCCAGCTGCCACTTCATCGCTTTGGAGGTCTTCCAGGTGGTCTTCTTCCATATGGGTTCTCTTAAAGAGCAATTCCGTCCTGTCTATTTTCTTACATTCTATTGACATGGGCATTCCAGAATCATTTTTGCTGGCTTCCCCATCTGACTGTATCCTCCGTACTACACATTTTTCGAATTTCCAATGTTCCTTATTTGGTCTCTTTAACATATTTCGGGTATGCAACTCAATATTCTAATTTCTGAAGTTCTTGGAAGAGATATGGTTCTCGCTGTGTCTGCTCTGGTTTAAATCCCATTTTTTACATTTGTCTTGTATATTTTTACTTCGCTCTCAATATTCATATGCTTATTCTTAACATATCGCTCACTCCTTTCAAGAACGTCATAAATCAAAAAACTTGATTTTTCAGGAGAACGTTTTTAAAGTTTAAAAATATAATACAATGTATTAAAAATAAATATCAAGCCACTTATTGAACTTTTTAGTGTGTAACAGATCTTTTTAGGTAAAACCTGAAGGTTTTTTCTCCATTTGAAAAATATTTAAAATATTTCAAAAAATAATTAAACAATAACTTTTCTTCAAAATGCAAAAACAACACTTTCTGCCCTGTAGCGGGTAAATATTAAGTTAAAAACATGCCTCTTTTGCTGGGATATAGTAAATTTTCTGGGCGTTCTGAAAACATGTACAACTAAAAATTGACGATTTTTGATTTATGACGTTCTTGAAAGGAGTGAGCGATATGCATGATATATAATATATAATATTTTCAAAAAATTAAAGATGGATTCTTACCAACGCTAGAAAGTTGTAATTCCATCTCCACACACAAGTGAAGAAATCGTCCAGGCGTGGCCACTATGATGTCGGGTTTCCCGAGATGCATGGTGCTGAATTGTTGCTCCATGGAATCTCCACCAAGAACAGCATTAGACTTCAAGCCGGTGAAACGACTGAGGTCCCGCACAAACTTCAAAGTCTAGAAAAGTAATAACAGTAAATAAAAATAGGTATTTTTGGCTTCATAAAAACGACAAATATAAACAATGTTAATATTTTTTTTAGAAAGTTAGAATGTCTTCCAATTCAAAAGATAATCTTGAAAATAGGTTCGAGAAGATTCCATCGTCTCAGAATGTCTATTTACACAACATTTAAATTAACTTGGCTTACAGAAAGGACGTAAAAATTGGCTCAGAATGTATATATTTATACAATGTCAAAAATAGGCCTCGTACAAATTTGCAACAATGCTTGGAAGATGAGCCATCCTTATTGAATGCTTGAAAAAATTGTATAATGTAAAATTGCATGAAAGTATTTTTACCTGCAAAGCAAGCTCTCTTGTTGGTGTAAGAATCAAGGCTCTGACAGTTCTCACAGCTGATGTCTTCCCGGGAGTGTTGATAAGTTTTTCCAGCATGGGTAGAACAAAACAGGCTGTCTTTCCGGAGCCGGTTCTGGCCATGGCGACCACATCTCTTCCCTCCAATGCCAATGGAATACTCTAGAAAAGGAAAAGGGAAATTGAATTAGGAAGGTACCCATAATCCTGAACTAATTCCTATGTTATTTTTTATCTATACCATTGATCGAAGGAATAGAGTGCAAGATTAATGCTGGGAGTAGAACTTTGACAATATTTCTATTCATTTGTGTCAGGTTATGGTCCCGTGGTTAGTGACGCGGGCTCATGAGTTAGAATTTTTCTCGTTTCGAACCCACTCTACCACAATTTGATACCTATGTTTAATAATGAGAAATACTATGAAATTGAAGTATTTTTGTAAATAATAAAAACACATTTATCTTTTTTTTATTTTAACTGATTACACATTTCACATGGTTCGTACACAGTGCGTGACACTTCTGACAGAGGCCAACGTATGTTTTCCACACAGCTCATGACAGCGCGGGACTCAAATTTTGACTCAAAATATAATTCGTACAGAAAATTTATAAAATGGGGCTATGTCAATATTGACACCCGCATTTGACAAAATATATATGCATCTTAGGAGCAGGTGAGGAGTCGTAATAATCTGCGGGTATGTATGAGGAGATGCATGAACGTGGAAGAGGCGAAGAATATTTTCAAAAACAGAGTGGTGTGGCATTCTATTATCTCTGCCTACCCCTGCGGGGAAGCGGCGTGATAATTAGTTAGTTAGTTATATGCATCTCACTCGCATCACATATCGCGATACAAACTTGAGTTACTAAATAATAAAAATATCATCTTACTTTTCTCTGAATGGGTGTTGGAATTTTATAACCTCTATTTTTTATTCCCTTGAGAATTGATGGATCAAATCCCATGGACTGAAAACCGCCACTTTTCTTAGCTTTCTTCTTAGATACTTCCACATTCTCCAAGGTGTCACCATCGTCCACCGTCGCAAAGCCCGGTAGATCTTCTTCTGGCATTGTAAATGTTAATTACCAGCAATTCTGCAATGATAAGCAATCCGACGTAACAGAATATAACTCATCTAAAAGCGATCCAAAATTGTTATAAAATATCTAAATATGTTTAATGCTAAAGATCACTTACGTATTCAAACATTTTTTTATTTATAACCTAAAAGCACGAAAACAACAGCACATGGAATAGTGAATCTGACTGCACGTTGACAGAAGAAACTCGACTAGCGCCAACTAGCGTCAATTTAGTGCAACAGAATTTCATAAATAATAATGCGAATTCCATTAATGTTTTATCATATTACCAATCTACAACGAGAGATGTCTCTATTTTATTCAACAATATTGTACTTATTTACAATATTTAGGTAGGTAGGATACTTATTTGGCATTTTTAGAATTAAATAATGTCCAAGTGACTGAAATCTAGCCACGGCTCATACAAGGTGGCACAAAATTAATCACCCTATCGGAATATGTTATAATTTTTGCAAATGGCGTCGTACGTCGATAATTTTTGACATTTCTGAACCTGACAGGTGCAGTATACAAACAGACAAGCAATGAAGCGCTATACTTCGCAAGAGCGTGGAATAATTCTTTCAATTTTTTTGACCAATAATCGATCAGTGGTGTTAGCGCAGCGTGAATTTCGACGTCAATTTCCTAACCGTGTCGCTCCAACTGGGCAAACATTCCGGCGCTTAGCTACTCGACTCGAACAGACTGGAACCACAGAAGACCTTGCAGGGCGTGGCCGCCACCGGACTGGTCGCTCGGCCGAGAATATCGCGGCTGTGGCTGCCGATGTCGCTGAGAACGGTGAAACATCAACCAGACGACGGGCCACGCAATTGTGCATCAACAGACGGACCCTACAGCGAATTTTAATGAAAGATTTACACATGTTCCCGTACAAAGGGCAAACAGCGCATCAGTTAATTCCTGCTGACCGTCAGTCGGGTGTGAATTACTGTCAAGCCATCCTCAATCTCAACAACGAAGAGGATGATTTTGTGTCGAAAATCATCATGAGCGACGAGGCACATTTCCACTTAAGCGGTTACGTCAATAAGCAAAATCTTCGTTTTTGGGGCACGGAAAATCCACGTGTGATGCACGAAGAACCATTACATCCACTCAAAGTCACCGTGTGGTGCGGCATTCACGCGAGAGGAGTGATTGGGCCGTATTTTTTTGAGGACGCCATTGGCAATACGGTCACTGTTACTGACGAACGCTACAAGGCCATGATAAACGACTTCTTACTGCCGGAATTGAATGAGCGGGGCTTGGCGAACATGTGGTTTCAACAAAATGGCGCAACCGCACACACAGCACGAGCCACAATGGATATTGTGAATGAAGCGTTTCCTGGTCGCATACTTTCCCGCTTTGGCGATTTGGCATGGCCAGCAAGATCGCCCGATTTAAACATACCAGACTTCTTTCTTTGGGGCTACTTGAAGTCGCGAGTTTATGCCAACAAGCCTCAGACAATCGCAGCCCTTAAGGAGAATATTAGACAGGAATGCGAACAGTTATCACAGGAAGTATTGCGGAAAGTCATAGAAAATGCTATAAAACGGGCACACACGTGTATCAACACTGGCGGCAGCCACTTGACGGACATCATCTTTTCCACTAAAGAAAAAACAAATTAAAAGCCCAAATAAAGATTTCTTTTACAAAAAATATTTTTTTTATTTAGTAAAAAAATATTAAAAAAAACAAATTGAATGATTGATTTTCTGCCACCCTGTACAACATTGATCATCATGTTCCTAGTTAGGCACCAACTTAATAAATTTTATAGCTTATTCCTACTTTTATAGCCTATGAGCGCCTGTGCACTATAGGAATTTTGCCGTCCGGCAGTAGGGTTTTTAAAAATAAAAGCGACCACTACAGTTTAGCGTGATCGAATTTATGCGCACCGATTCGAAGAAAGACGGCCAAAAGCACAAGCCAATCATCCGTTTTATCATGCTAACCGGACTGCCGGACGATAAAATTCCGTGTAGTGCACAAACGCCCTATCTCTATTTATGTTTTAAGTAACTGTAATTTCATTTAATTCTTGAGTGAAAAATTCTACGGAAAATCACTCATTTTCTCGATAAAATAAAAAATTATCACATCATTTTAACAAAAATTGTCACTCATATTCATAAAGAAGGTCTGAAAGAAAAATACAACGCAATATTTTAAATGGCTTTATAATTCTCAAAAACATACAATGTTCGGAATATTTCATCTAAATTATGAAGCGCTTCTTTTAATTGTTCTCTGGCAACATTTTGCAATATTTGTCCGATGAATATTCTAAACAGCATCGACGATCGCCTAAAATTCAAAGTGATCCTGAGTTTTATTCTAGGATATCCCAAAAATCGGCAAGTTTCTATGATTTTGAGTTCAATTGACGGGCGCAAGATGGTGTTGCTCTCCAGTAACATTTCAATATCTCCAGTTTTGGCGGCAAACTCCGTCATTTCGAAAACGATTGGTGTTGATGTAAATTCAACATTGTATTTTTTTCCGTTTCCAATTGCTCTGTGGTCTGCGTGGGAAACTTTAGTGATCCAATGAAACCACTAAAAATAAAATATTTGTATGTAACTGAAAAACGCAATAATTTTTAATAATAAATGTGTATACCTAAGTACCTACGTACGTAGATATTACATGGAAAAACATTGAAATGAATTGCATTTTTTACCTTCTCTTTTTCTTTCGTCACGTAAAATTTTGAATTATTTATTTTTATTTAAAACATGTAATTGTATTTTGTCGGTAATATTAAAGGCACTAATTTATATTATGACATGGAATATGTAAGAATGTATAATACACCTACATTTTATAAGAGATCCTTTTTGAATTCTTATTTCCTAAAAATGATTTATTTAAATATTTAACACTCAGACGGAAGCAATACTTACCTACGCAATTCTTATTAGTTATTGAGTTTTATATATTCTAAAAAAAAAACAAAAAATATCCAATATACATTATTTAAAAAATTGAGCGTGAACACACGTCCAGCCCCGAGCGCGGCTGATCGCATTGTGATTTGAACGCTTGAAACAAGCTTGAGATCTAGACCTTAAACGCGTGTACGCGCTCTTTAATTCCGTACTCGCCAGGCCGGCCATACAAAATAGCGTGTAAACGAGCTCATCTTTTTTCTTGTTTCTAGTCTATGTCAAGCACTTATTTAAATAATTTTAAGTATGGAATACATCGAGTCTTCAATATAACCTTTAAATATATATTTAAAAAAAAAACATAACTTTCTTAGATTAGGGTAGGTTAAGCAGGGAAAGTTGGTTAGGTTATATTTGAATTACCTTATCGAAACCATCCGGGTTAGTTACAAAGTCGAACACATCCAAGTGAGACACATTGAATACAATCGTTTCAAGACTGGATTGATTTATATCAAAAGCCACCGGTGTCAAATACAAAAACGACAAAACACCAAATCCAACTGTCACTATTTTAATATCGAGCATTTCAAAACATTTCGGTAAAATGACGTAGATCAAAATTTATCATCAATTTGAAGTAAAATGGAAAGGCATTGACGTGTAAGTCCCTAACGTATTACAACTGCGAATAACTTGAAATAATTCGACTTGTAAAGATACACTAACAAGGTATTATTATGTATGTCTATATTGAAAATATTTTTTTAGCTAATTGAGTAGACTGTGCATAAGTGAAAGCTATTTTTTTTTGTATGTATTAGTGGTAGTTTTTTTCGACTAATTTAAAGAGAATTTTAAAGTTGAAATGATCCCCATGAAAATAATAATCCTATTATTTTGCTATATATAACATTCAATTATATTTTAGAGGTAGGGTAAAGAGGTGTATTGTTGATATGCTCTCAGTTATTGACACTGCTAATTTCACGTGTAAAATTTATTTGATCAATCATTGTATACCGATTTTTTGCCACAGAAATACTGCGCTGAATGTACCTATTATCATAAGGATTCTGCTTCTTTGACTGATTTTTTGATTCATCGAGTGTTTTTTACTGACTGAAATTTATTTTGTTTATTTATTGTATCAATATTTTTAGTTTTATTCTTTCCGTTTTGAGGACAAAAATAAATGGTCACGTTAATTATACCTCGCAACAAAACATTATTGTCGGTATGGTTTCATTCATATGATGAATGGATTAGTTTTAAACGAATGTTAACTGATAATACCAACATACAAATTTTTAAAAATTAAAATTAAAATTAACAGTCCAGTGTTAAATATACGTAGTACTTATTTTTTATTGTTATAATTAGATTAAACTGCAAAAACGATTAGATATAACAAAACATAACCCATACCTATTAATTATTGCACAAATATATTTACAAGCATATAAGTAAGTTTATTCGTTGTATAGAAATGTAGATAAAGATTGTATTACCGCTAAGAAGCCATAAAAAGTAGTTTAATATGTCACGGAACTTGTCAGGTTTTGTAAACTGTTGGTTAAATAGTATATTATTTCAATGAATATTTTTCAATGAATACATTTTTTCAAGACCAAAATATAAGTAAGTAGGTACCTGTATATATCATTTACCCTGTTTTTGATGTCATAATTTTCAAAAAACATACATAGACAAATTTAAATGTTTTAACAGCATTACGGGCACTAGCGCTTTATCAATGTAAATCATAATGTACAGTAAATCTGCATTTATTTTACCTCTAGTTGTTATGTTGGCCAACTAAATATAAATCAGAGGTAAAATAAATATGAACGGACAGTACATGTTACTATTACAGTAAAAAATTATATTAATTATATTGTAATATTAGACTCAAAATACTCGTGTTGCTTTGAATAAACAAAAACAACATTTCATGTTTTTTATTTCAAAATATATTAGATACATAAATCATATATACATATACTATTCCCGATGAGTAATTTCTAAATAAATTGTTTTGAGAGAGAGATACTTCAAAGCCTCTCTCTCAAAACTGATGTTGCGTCGCCATCTTGATTTATCGGCTGAACACTTTTTAAATTAAACAATTAAGGGATATATTTATAAACGTATATTACATATTGCATATGTATAAAAACACATAGATCTTTTTCGATAGCATTAAGCATTAAGAGTACTAGGACTATATATGGAATTTAAAAAAAAGGCTTTCCATGTTATGAATATTGAAAGCATTAACTTTGTGGATCATATCGATATATTATTTCGAGAAATAAAAATACTTTGTATTTTGATCCACTCACATTTTTATTAACCAACTAGTTTCGGCAACAACCTGTTGCCCTCTTCAGTCATAAATTGAACCCTGAAGAGCACAACAGGTTGCTGCCGAAACTAGTTGGTTAATAAAAATGTGAGTGGATCAAAACACAAAGTATTTTTATTTCTCGAAATAATAAAAGGTTTTCCATACCCATCCAGTAAACCGCAAGAAAAGAAAGCGATCGCACATAACCTACCCACAATAAATTTAAATTTTGCCCAAAAACAAAGTGGTAGATATGGTAAATGGAAGGTTTTAATACAGTAATTAACAATGTTATTCTTATGTTTCCAAAATCACGCAATGCTTGAGTCATTATTTTGGAGTTAAAGTCATTTGATATAACACAAATATTTTTCCTAGCTTTTGTGAAAGCTGGTACCCATAATATAACTTACGCGTTACTTTCACTAACAAATTATTGCTTATCTGGTGTCTTTATCTTATATTGATCAGTACCTAATGACGATAAGCGTATACAACGAAAACTATCAATGTATTTAAAATTTGAAGTAAGTAAACATCCTTTCAAGTAATGATTTAATTAGGTCTTACTTAACCATAATGACCAAAATACTTAACATTTTACACCCGATGGTACTGAAGTAAATAATATTTATTTATTGTAATTTGTTGTGTATATTAAGAATAAAACAACGAAATAGGTTAATCCTCTTTTATTTTATTTTATTTGACCAGCAACCGGGTTTCGTTGTTACTACTGATGATGTTGGTAACGAGGACACTCTGATGATGCCAGCAATGACGAAACGCGATCGCTTGTCAAAAGAGATATTCAGTTGTTTTTTTTAAACTAACTAACTCACCATCACGCCACTTTCCCGCAGGGGTAGGGACAGAGAATTGAACGCCACACCACTCCGTCTTTGCAAATATTCTTCGCCTCTTCTACATTCATGCATCTCCTCATTCATACCCGACGATTATAACGACTCCTGACCCGGCTGCTTTCAAGTATTTGACTAACCTGATTGTGCCAAGTTTTCCTCGGTCTTCCTCTGCTTTTTTTTACTACATTTGCCTCATAAATTTGTTTACCCGTTCTTTCCTCACTCATACGTTCCACATGTGCAAACCATCTCAACACACCTTTTTTTTCCTTGTATGAAATGCAGTTTCACCAAGAAATGTTAGTAAAAACTTTGTCCAAATCAATTATTTATGATTACATATTTATATTAATAGAACAGAAGCTGCTTTGTCTCAGCTAAGATATTCATAAAAATCTTAACAATCTATAATGAGTTTAATCCTGTAAATGAAAACAAAGATTTGAAAATATTCGATTTATTGTTTCAATTTTAATAAATGAATATTAATGTTCCCATTGACATCTTAACATAAATGCTAAATAATATGGATGTCCGGATATTTACAAAGCTTTCATAGGCAGGTTTAAGTGGTCACTTTATACCTGTAACATTTATATATCGACGTGCCCTACGTAAAGTGCTCTAACTACATTTTTGTCAATTTTGAGATATTTGGTGTACGTAATCAACTGACTATAGAGTTGATAGATTTATCTACAAATATAAATAAACAAAAAAACGTATAAAATAAATCTACATCGAATTTTCAAAATGAACTGAACTCCTAAAACGCTAACTACTTAATTTTGACAAAGTATAAAGTTTTAAAACGATTGAATACATTATTTTATCGTGTTTTTGAATGTAAAATAATAGTGTAGAATTTCAGATTAAACCGTTAATTAATAAAAAGAATACATTGAAAAAATCTTCTAAGCTCTCTCCTGTAAAGTAACAGATTTGCAGATAGAGTACTTTACGTAGGGGCCGTCGATATATACGTGTAACATTCAACATTCTACCCAAGTAATCTTTGTCAATACAAACACTCAAATTTTGGAAGTCTCTTTCACATTGAATTTAGCAAAGCTTTTTATTTAGGAGATACACTTATGAAATATACGTAAGAGACATCCTGAATTATTTTACATTCTAATGCTACATCAATTTTGAGATGTCAATACAAATAACTCCTAACTGGACAAACGCATATGTGAGAACAAAGATTTGGACACACTCAAAAAATATTAAATAAAAAAAATCGGTATCTAAAAACCTTGAAATAGTGTAAGTACAGCCTTCCCTAAAAAGATCGAACAAATATGAACGGTATATATAGATATGCGTAGCAACAAGTAGAAGGTACAAACCCTCCATATATTTTAACCTAAGGTCAAAGGGTGAACGAGAAGTATGTACCAGGTAGGTTCGTTGTTCACAATATTTTATCGGAAGGAAGTACCTACCTATTACCACGTGCAAGTTCCTGAAACGAAAATCATTTACAAGGGTAAGGGTAGTCATAAATATAACGGTCTATTGGAGAAACGAGGAAAGAGGGGATGCTTTTAACACAGGTAAGAACAAACATTTTTTTGTTAAATTTTTATATGAATCACTTTATAAGAAGCATACCAGGCAGGATTCTACAAGACAGAATAAGAAACGCCAGGATAAGGGAAATATGCGAGATCGAAGATGTCGTTAAGAAGACAATGGTATGCTCATGTGAAGAGAATGGAACCATCTAGACTCCCCCACATCGCACTGTACGGCCAACCCCAAGGTAGACGACTCTTGGGCAGACCACCAAAGAGATGGATCGACAGCTGGGAATCGATACCGCAGGAGGCTAATCCCTCTTAAAAACTGGAAACAATGCCTACATCAAGAAGAAGAAGAAAAAGAATCTTTGTTTTAAATACAAATATATATTTTGACAACTCATCATAGATGAATAATTTTTTTTTTAATTGCCTAACGTCCAAGTGACTTTCAAATCTAGCAACAGCTTATGCAACACCGCTTTTCATGGCCCTACTGAGGCTTCATCTTTATAAGTTTTACAGCCTTTACCTACTGGTGAGTGGATTTACTTTTTATGTTTTAATTCACTTTAATTTTGTGTAATTCACGAATAAGCAAAAACACTCGCGATCTCGCTAAAGGAATGAAATAAAGAATAATGTGGAGTGCTAGGTATTTATTAGACTGGGCCATGGTTGAGAAAAAGTGCGATTTCTATCGGGTACAGAAAGAAAAAGGTGCCAAATGATCCTTTTACTATAAAAACAAAATTTTATAAACATCGGATATTATCTTTTGTCTTCGGATTGACTTTGAAATATTGATTTTTTAGTTGAGTTATTGCATAAAAAAAAGTTATAATACTTCCTTTATTGCATTTTTTTGTCTATACGCTTTTGCCCCAAACTACCCTTTTAAGTCGCATCGAAGATAATTCAATACAAGGCATCCCATAGTATTCCTCCCCATTGAATACTGTCCCGATCTAGATCTGTACTAGGCCGGGTAGGTACCCACCTCTTACCTTGTACATTCACTTTACATAAACTCCATTGTTACGTGTCTTGCACAAAAGTTTAACGACTTTCTGAAGATTATCCTTGGGTTGGGGGCAGCTGGCACTTCCCAAACAGCAAGTACAAATAAAAAATGGCTTTGATCTCGTTTAAATTGAAACTGACATCTGTTCCTGATATTCTTGTCAGATGATAATACATATTTTGAACAAATTGGCATTACTCCATTGCATCGAAATTTTAGATAATTTATTTTATTAAAATTAAACACTTGAATATATACCACTTTAATGAGTTTTATTTTTATTTACGACTAGTTTCGAAAACGACAGATGTTTTCATCTTCTGGTACAAATTAAAACTAGTAATGGTTTTAATTTGTACCAGAAGATGAAAACATCTGTCGTTTTCGAAACTAGTCGTAAATAAAAATAAAACTCATTAAAGTGGTATATTCAAGTGTTTAATTTTAATAAAATATTCATGTCATTCCACAAAGTAAATGCCGAATCAATAAATTAGATAATTTATATGTCAATTTATTATTATCAGATACTGGATTATTCACCCTACTGATATATCAATATTATAGGTGAGATATAGGTACAACTTGAGATGAAACATGCATCGTTTTATTTTAATGTATATACATAAGTATATAAAAAAGTTTGAATTCTGAGCAATTAAATAATGTTTATAATATTCACTACGCCAAAAAAATCAATGACGGCTTTGTCTTTAATATTGACCATGGGGGTGATATTTTTTAAACGATGAGTGCACATAATGAAACCAGTCATACATAAACTTTATATTTGTGTAGATTTGGATGTCCTGGGTTCGATTCCCAGAGGGATGAAAATAAATCAATAATAAAATATTTATTTTATTATTGATTTAATATTACCCTAGATCAGTACCTCTACCATATGATTCTGTAACGATTCAGATCTATGTATGTTCCTATCTGCATCTATGTTATATTATGCAGTGATCTATGCACCATTGGATTCAAATAAGAGTTAAAAGAAGAAAGTAAAAACATTAAAAATTGAATCAAAACGAGTTATTTTGTTAAATAATGAAGAGGCTTAAAGCTTTTAATATTTTTATATTAATGAGAATATGGACTATCGGGGGAGGTTTTTAGACTGAGCTTTACATACGACGTTCTGTTATGATATTGAATGCATCGAAACACGTGTAAGAAAATATATTTTAAAGAATAGTGGTATTTACCAAGTAAATTTGGAATAGAAAGATATAATATTAATGTGCCTGCCGAATTAATAAATGAAAAATACAATTTACTACCCTTTTTTTACTTGTACCTCCTTCATTATATGACTTATTTGTGTAAATGTTTCTGGATTGATTTGTATTGCATTGTAAGATGGATTTTTTTTAATGCTGTAACTGTCATTTAAAATTTATGAGTTGTAATATTTAATATTGTATGTTATCATCTGCGCCCCAAGACACAATACTGCTGTAGATATGGCTTAAGCATAGATAAACATTGGATACACTTTTGAAAGGATATCATTAAACTTCAACCAAAAAATTATCCGGATATGATAAGAAACATTGAGACGATTGTCAAGCATAAAGTTATGCCTTTTCCGTAATCTTCTACAGATAAACAATATTCAAGCCAGCTGCAAATGCGCAGATACGGACTTATCTTTATTTGAAAGACAAGGGTAAAACCTGATAAAAAATAATATTTCGTAACTTCAATATAATATTTTCTAGGCTCTTAGAATCCGAGTAAGCAATGTACGTACCTATGTACATATAATCAAAATTAATAATACGAATATTACGTTAGTATAATGGTAAACAATCAAATGAACGCAATAAGGGAGACTGAAAAGAACCCTTTTTAATAAAATTAAAAAAAAACTGTTTTCTTTTTTTTAATGCAGTATCGTTTTCTTTAGTTGAAAGGTTTGATGGTAAATGTCTTATACCATATATTTTAAGTCTCTCACTATAGTTATAGTTACTCATTATAGTTTTCTCGGATCGTAAATTCACACACACACGTATATATATATATATATATATATATATATATATATATATATATATATATATATATATACATTTATTTATATCTATATATATGTATCTATATATCTATATTTCTATATATATCTATATATCTATATATATAAATATATATATATATATATATATATATATATATATATATATATATATATATATATATATATATATATATATATATATATATATATATATATATATATATATATATATATATATATATATATATATATATATATATATATATATATATATATATATATATATATATATATATATATATATATATATATATATATATATATATATATATATATATATAAATATATATATATAGTGTGACATATTTTCTTGGCACGTGCTAAGTACTGAAAACGAAGTCTTAAGTGAATTTTGTCAACAACAACGTTATCTTACAATGAACGGTCTTGTATTCTTCTTAGTAGGTACCCACCCAGTTCATACTTTCCCCTGATATAAGTCAGTTAACACCACCTGGCTAGTTGTATTATTATTATTATTATAGTCTAACTTAATAAAAATGGGTTTTACTCTGTGTATATTTTTTTGGAAATTTACGATCAACTCTACTTCTTTTAGAGTAGGCCTTGTGGCTTGTTTAAGAGGGATGAGCTTCTAGCCATTTAGATTCCCAGCTGTCAATCCATTTCTTTGGTGGTCTGCCCGGGAGTGCTCTAACTTGAGGTTGGCCGTGCAATGCAATGTGGGGGAGTCTGGATGATTCCATTCCCCTCACATGCTCAAAACATTTTTTCCTTATTCTATTTTTTTTGCATTTCACAATATATTATAATAACAAGTACAAAAAATATAAAATATTAATACTAAAAAAGATCCCACAAAGGCATGACCTGTATGTGTGTATACATTATATTTTAAGTTATTTAGGATTTTTATGGAGTGTGTGGAAGTTTTTTTTGTGAAAGTATTCTAATATTTTTAGTGTTTTTTTATATTCAAAATAAACCCTGATGATGACAATGTATTGTTGAAACCGGTAGGTTGAATTATATCAATAAAAAAAGTTGTGAAAACAAAGTCTATTAATTTTATAAAGATATTATTTTAAAGGGCACTGGCAAGAAAACAATAGATATTATCAGAAATAAAATTAGATTACAAGTGCTAATATAAATTACAAATATTTCATTTGTCTTCTTTGTTACCTTTCCTACCTAATGACGTCTTCGATCATGCATATTTCTCTTTTCCTTGTTGTAATTTACTAATGTGATGGATAGATCAGTAATAACTCGCTAGTAATCTGAATTGGGTTTATTATATTATAAATACATAAGTATTACTTGGTAGCTCTAAGTGAGTGACTGGTTTCTGGGAGAGACAAATCCAGAATCCAGGTTATGCGGGTACGCAAACGATTGCGGCTATGTTGTTGTCACTAATGTAATATAAATATACCACATTCCTTATGCTGGTGTTCCTCAGCTGAAAACTGTGTTTATTAATGTAATTATAAGACCGGCTTTCGTTCATTTTGTTAAGAAAATTTCTAGCTATGAAATTCGAACACATTTTTTTATTGTAATAGGGGTTTAAACGTTGAAAAATATTGTGAAATATTTCATATCAGTTACTGTGAAAAAAACATATTCGTGATATGTGGAGCATCTTTTCGTATCCTTTCGATCATCCAATAGTCGCACTTTTCATGGCTGCCGATACAATACAAGCGTCTCAGCAACCTCCAAGGATCGCAACTGGTCACAAAGGTCCTTATGAGGACACGTGTTAACTGCTTGACGTCCCCTGTATGAAAAAAATCCAAGGGTACCGCTCCAAGAGACTTTTGTTTGTGACCCCTTTCTTAATCACAATCCTTGATATTGAAATACTCTTTGAAGAAAAATTTTACTGCCTTATGATTTATGGTGAATTCTGTATTGTTTTGCGAAGGTATAATTAATTTCGCATTTGATTTCAATCAAGTTCTCGTATGTTTTAATGACTGAAAAATAGGGCGAACGGCAAGTAGAGGTTTGTCAAATGATCCTTTAAAATTATTTCGCAATCGTAACGGTTTTTTAAAAATTATTATTAATAACTTCTTACTATAATGTGTGAAAGTGAAGGATGAAGTTGGCAAAAGAAGGATGAAAGTAGACTGGATACAGTCGAAATGCTATTTCTCAGACAAATGTATGGTAAACATGTATGACAAACGATCTATGATAGATATTCGAATGGTGAAATTAGGAAATAATGCAACGCTGAAATAAAATTATTGTAGTATGAAATTAGATAAGAAGATGAAATATATATTTTTCCTGACAAAATTTTTCTGTTTCTCTTTACAACCCATGGTAAAATAATTATAAAAGTACATTTACGAAAATAGACGTATCTGTTTAAGGCAAAATATGTTTTGAAACTTGCTCTATGTTATTTAAAAAAAAGTTATTCGTCTTATATTACCGTAGGCCTCACGCAAGAACACATAATATATAATATATATGTATAAGATGGCATGCGACTTGAGGTACCCGGCTTAGTCAGGTCTACTCTAAACTATGAAAATGAATCCCTTTTTTGATAAGTGGAGATGAAATTTTAATACTCTCTTAATAAAGCTTTCAAAAAAGTTTTTTTTAATTTCCGCATTGTTTAACATTTTTTTAGAAGCTTGATTCAAGGTTTTAAATATTGAAAGCGTCGATGTGCAGTAGAAAGCTCTAGCGATAAATTAACAGTAGGTACTTTTACTAGGAACTACATATGTTATGTACACGAACGTATAGTAATGTAGGTAAATACTTTAGCGATGTACGCACTTATACCGCGATAGCGGTACCGACGCCCATCCCCTTTATTTCTGAATGAATTCTGAGGGGTGTTTTAAAATACAAAGGGTGCATTTATTAACTTTTTACGCGCTTTACTGATTCATTGTGAATGAAGGTACATACACCTGTGATTTGTCGTTCCCACGGTCATATCCGGTTTTTTTTACAAATCTGTGGAAGTATTTTAGATGTAAAGCAATTCGGGATCATACATATTTATAGGGCTTGATTACAAAATCGATTTGATGACGATGACGCACTTAAAATGCTGCGACTACAAATATCGTAGTAAAAAAAACAAAGGGCAAAATAACTCCCACGAGTGTTCAAAGTAGATTTGAATATTCAATACCCAGTATTATTTGAAACAGTATTTTGGTGTTGTAATATTTTTTAAGGTCCATATATAATTCCCAACATAAGATTGATATACAATTCCCATTTCTAAAATTAGCAATTTGCAATGTATTTTGTATATTAAAAGCATTGATAACTTTGTAGTATCATAATAAAACACTCTCCTTACCGTCCATTGTTAACTTTGTGTAATACCACTTTTTTTTAAACTTTGTAAACAATGTATTCATTTACTTTGGTTTATATTTTTACACATTTCAAACTGGTCTCTATTAAGATGAAATTTACTCACGGTTCAAAAGGTTTTCAACTTCTTCTTCTAACCCTTATTAACACCCGATAGTGCATCGGGCACTGTATCGTACTGACACAGTGTTATATTGATCGTTACTAACATGAAGGTAGTGATAAATCCTGCGCTTTCAGTCCAAGAAAACATGAAATAAATATTAGATTTATTAAATAATCACTGTTTAAGTGATTATTCAATAAAACTTTCGACCCTTCTGGGAATCGAACCCGGAGTCTCTAGCATGGTAGATAAACGCGATAACCATTATGGATATAACCATATACTATGGAGGCAGAAAATAGTTTTACGTAACGCAAAATCATCGACAGTAAATGTTCTAACAAAAATTAAGAAAAATACCCTAATTAATAATAAATAATATCACGACAAACCATTAAGATATGAATCCTTAAATATATCTTCATTAGATAAAATAACTATTTATCTATATTTCAGGGTTTTAACAGAAGTTCAATCTGAGTGAGCCTACCTCATAATGTTATCTTTTCTCAAAATCTTTGTACCAGGTAGTAGAAATCAATAAATCTTAATTTTTGACTGCTAAAACGATATTTTTTTCTATATCTTCTCTTTTATCGTCAATTAAACGGTCATTTGATTTTATCTACTTTATATATGGCTAATACGTCATGATTTACTAAGAGAAAATTGAAGATGTCGTGTCGGCAACGCGAGTATATTTTGTAAAGGAATTCATAGTATGCAAGGACGACAAGAGTCCTTTAAAAGCTTCCTTACTCGTGTATCTATTGGAATTTTTAGATCCTTTGTTGTTTTTTGGTCAATTCTTTAGTTATAAACCTGTCATCATTCATTTTCATTTGTTTTTATTTATCATCTGTGTTCTTTTTGAGATGAAATAACTGGCGCATAAAGCTTAAATCTTTCTTCATGACAGAAGTTTACGTAATGTAGATAATTACTGATATGTTAACATTTAAATAGGTTCTTTAAAAGAAAATAATACATGTGATAAGAATCGTGACGATAAGAAATTTATTCTTCTTCATTTAACCTTATCTGCACCCAATAATGCATACGGCATGCATCGTAACGATGCAGTATTATCCTGATCATTACTTGCATGAAGGCAAGGTGATCAGTTTTGCGCTTCTTGTACCAGTCCAGAATTACATGAAATAAATGAGACTAAAAATATTTACTAGCAATATTATTAACAATATTTTTGGGTGAGTCCTTGATTACAATTCAGGGTTTTTCCACTTAGAAGTGAATTTTGCATTTTGACATCTCAACAAAGAAGAAGAAGAATATGGAAGTCTGGGTATTTACAGGGCGTATGACCTGTCATCGGTTGGTTAAGTGTAACGTTCACCGTTATGCCCATGAATGACGACCAAGCTACTAAAATTATCGGAACTCATGTATATCATACATCTCGTGATGCTTTTTTAGATTTATTTTCTCCCTCCTGGGACGCTAACCCGGCACCTCAAACAAGGTAGCCAAACGCACGTACCAGCACACTATGATGGCGTATGATATTATTAGATAAGTGACACTATTAGATTTTATTAAATTTTTTATTTCATTTATGTTTTATCGTTTGCCTTCGTGATTACGAAACGTTCAACCCTCTATTTTCCTACCCTTAATATCTGTTACGCGTGACCCCCATACAAGGACGTAGAGTCGCCTATTAATATGACAATATTCCTTTATCAACGTTATACTTTCATATTATTTTTTATATATTCGTGATTAAAGTCACCTCATGCGGGTGCTGAAACTTTTCAAGGATTCAAAACCACCCCCAAGCCAGGGGGTAACATTGATTTCGAATCATTATGATAATATTCATGCTGGTATTGAAATCCGTGTGAAATTTATCCCTTGAAAATCTCCTTGTATGGTTATCATGGGAGAGGGCTAATCATAACTGGTTTAAATATTCTCACTGAAATAAATACGTATGTATAGTAAACACGATATTCCTGTTTTGCGTCGTTATACGTTTGATGACACAACCTTTACTTATATTTTGATATGTGTATGCTAATCAAAATATTTGTACATATTTAATTCCAGTTTTACCTGGATAACACATATTCTTAAAATCCATTATGACATGTGTTTTGATGTATTACGCGTCATTTCTAAACACCGTATGAAAACGATGCGGGATGCATCGAAACACGTGTCACAAGAGATTTAAAAAAAAAAAAAAATTCTTGGTAAAAATTAAATTAAAAATATATTATACAGAGTAGCGAAAAATGATTACACAATAACAATAAAACTCTGATTAAAAAAAAAAATCTGAAAAACAAAAATTATTACTGAAAGACAAAAAAATATTACTTAATGGAAAAAAGCATTCCTGAGTAATTCTAAATCATAACTCAGTAACAAAAAATGACTGCATAACAAAAAAGTACAACTGGACAGTGACAAAACATTATTGTTTATCAAAAAATATTACTGAATAACAAAAACATATAACCAAATAAAATAAAACATTCCTGAGTAATTCTACCAAGTACCAAAATAATTACTGAATACTAAAAAACTACTACTGGACGGAACAATACATTATTGAATAACAAAAAATATTACTGAATGACAAAATATATTACTGAGTAACAAAAAGAATACAGAATAGTGGAAAAATCTTACAGAATAACAAAAAAAACTGAATCACAAAAAAATACTACTGGACGAAAACAAAACATTGTTGAATAACAATTTTTTTACTGGATAACATAAAATTGAAAACCAAATAGTTCAAAAGGTACCACGTAATCTTTAATACTGAAGGCGATTTTTTCATATTGGTTATAAGATTTCTACCCTCTACTGAAATACATAAATAATATCCTCTTTTATTCCCTCCCAGAACTCCAGCATTCATTTGATCAGTTCTATTATTCCTAACTTGTATATGGCATCCTACCGTTATTTTGTTCGATGGCAAGAGAAAGAGATGAATTATTTTCTTTCAAAACCGGTTTCTCTTTGAAAATTCAAGTAGATAGATACCTACATTCAATATAGCGAATAATTGATTTGTCAGACACCGTTAAACCATGAAAAGAAAATGAAAAAGTACACGACATTAAAAAATAAAAATATTTTTTTTAGTTTTATTTGGGATGTATGTTTTCTAGGGATGGAAAGAATGGTGCAGTGAAATCAATTATAGCAATAACGATCGAATTGTGAAATAAGGAAGGAATGCAAAGCTAATATAAGCATTTCCGATAGAATATAGAAAGGTGTATTAAGATGGACACCTGGAACGAATGTGTGAAGAAAGAACAGTAATAAAATCATAAAGCAGAGGAAGACCGAGGAAAACTTGACATAATCAAGAATTTCAAATACTTGATAGAGGTCAGGTCAGGAATAATTGGCGGGTATGTATGAGGTATGCATGAATGCGGAAAAGACGAAGATTGTTCGCAAAGCACCCTTGAGGTTGTATTTTACAAAAAAAAAACTATGTAAATTATCCAAAATTATAATTATTATTAAAAAGGATGTGGCGTTCTATTCTCTCTGCCTATCCCTGAGAAGAAGCAGAGTGATGGTAATTTTACTTTTTATTCCACTCAATGCAATTTTAATTTTAATATATGTGCAAATATTGTTTGTTAAATATAACATTTTTCTATAAAATGTCAATTTCACAATCATTGTGTTATTATAAGTATTCTGGTGTGGAAATGTACCCACGTGGAAGGTTCTAGATAGTTCCGTTCACATATTGCATATTCATAAGGACACCTGGGCACCCTTCCTAATTCCACGTGGATTCCCATGGATAAGGGGTGCTAATATAATAGCGGTGACTGTTGATCCCACGGTTTAAAGACGCAACCACCTTGTTCCATATTACCTAGTTGCCCAATCCTTACCGAACATTATATTCCCAAACCATATACCCATAATCAATTGAAATTCATTAAAAATTCTGAATAATACGTTATTTCTCAAATAAACCAACCTGAGTGATTTTTCATAAAAGTATTTATATTATATCGCTGACTGTGCCGACAACTCACATGCGATTGAAAGTGTTAATTAAAGGATAAATAGTATACAATTTCCGAAATTCAAGTCATGTAGTTGTTAATCATGGGTAGAATGGTGAATGTTACACGTATATAATATGATATTATTAGATTAAAACCAATATTTTTAGCTTTCCGACTTTATTTGAAGTGGAAAAAATAAAGTGGAAAAGTTAAAAATATTGGTTATAATCTAATAATATATTAAAATGCAATTCCATCACGAAGTGTCAGTGGATAATATAAATCTATTATATTATATGATATTTTAAACCAGTCTATGACAGTTTGTAAGCCCTGTAAATATCAAAACCTGTATATTGTTCTTCATTTATATAATATTTTAATAGAAAAATAAAACAATTGTTTGAGACCACTTTTTTGAGTAGGTATATTAATGCAATCACGACTAGTTTAAAAAACTATAGATGTTCTCATACACGCGAAAATACAAACTAACGCGCAATAAAACTAGTCGTGTTTACATTGATAAACTCAAAAAAGTGCTAAAATATTTAATTTATGATGTTATTTCATTAAGTTTTTGGCAAATCTATAAAATACATACATATATAAAATTGAGTACATATTCATATTCATATATTGTTATCGATTTTATATTCAAGCAAAAATATATAATTATCTTTGAGACACGTGGTAGGTCCGTGAAAAAACGAGATTAATTCCTGTTTGTAAGTTTCGCAATATTTTCTCACGGCGAATCTCACCCCTAACTTTAAATTGAACTAGAAGTCTTCAACCCCAAGCAAATAATTGTAAAGCGTTACCTAAGAAATCGCAAAGCACTATTATTATTTGAGATTAGGGTCCGAGTTACCGGTTGGACGAACAATGGGCTCTAAATATCGGGGGTTCCGGAACGGATTCGAAAATCAAAACCCGAAAGGGAGGGGGCGATTACGACGGTATATATGGTGAGCGTCGAGTAGCTTTCGGTCATAAGTGCTTGCAGAGTGGTGGAGCTTTCACGTCCAACTTTAACCGGCTTCTGCCTTCATGGTAGAATGCCGGGTAATTTATTATTTGTCTATTATTATGTTGTGTTAAAAGTTATGCTGTGGAACGCTGAATAATCTGAAAAGGCGGTGTGATAAGGTGAGTCGGTATTTTATTTATGTATATTTCTTACCATTGAATAAAAACGTATAGTCCTCAAATAACATTTATTTATTATATTTTTACATTTTCTTAAAATGTTCATTTCTCAATCATATTTTTTAATATATAGTTACATTGATTTGTTAAGAATAGTTTTTTTGTCCCATAGAAGTAATTCCATAAATTTATATTACTTAAATGCATTTTGCTTTAATTTATTAAAAAAACATTTTTTAAAAATTTGATCGTATCTTTTGTTACATAAATATTTTTGTCATTATATTAATCATTTTTTTGTTCTAATATTATAATCCTTACGAACAATTCATCTGTTTAAAAAAAAACATTTTATCATAATTTAATTCATTTATTTATTTATTTTTGTTACAGATTGTCAAATGAAGGTATTCAGCAGATGCGCAATTTATTTGCGTTTTACAAACAACGAAAAAATACTCGGAGACGTAATTTAGCATTTAACTTTGGAAATACTCGAGAAAAAAATCTCCTTAATATAAATAAAGAAGAATAAAACAAAAATGGAAATCCAGAAATTTCGCTACAATACGTAAAATCACAAAACACGCTGCCATTAATTAATTAAGAAGATTTTACGAAAAATAAAAAGGCTTCATACCAAAATACTTGATGAAATTGATTTTTCTACAAGCACATAAAAGAAACAGCGATTGAGCAACTTTCCTGACGCACTATTGGCACAATCAGATATAAGAAAAAAAACTTACAAGAAACATTGATCAGACACCTTTTCTGATGCTCTTTTGGTACAAGCAGTTATAAGAAACTCACAAGAAATATCGATCCAACATCTTCTCTGATCCACTTTTGGTATAAGCAGATATACAAAACTCGCAAGAAACATTGATCCAACATCTCTGATGCACTTTTGGTACAAGCAGATATAAGAAACTCACAAGGAACATTGATCAAACTACTTCTCTGATGGACTTTTGACATGGCTTAATCATGAAAAAATACTTTGCTTCTGATCCTAATTCATTGGAAGAGAAATTTCTACCTCTGGTAAGACTCCAAATAAAATGATTGTTAAGCATATATTTTTGTAATTAAGTTTTTCAATATGGCTGTTATCATTTTAATAACTTTTAATTAAATCGTTTTTTACGTATCAATATAATCTCATTTCAGTACTAAATTCAATTTGATTCGTAGCTTGTAATATTCAGCTTCAATACAGTTAATTTTTATTATAATTCGCGTTTAATTGTGTATGTCGTGTGTTAAATGTTTTATTATTAATCGATTTTCTTTGAATTCTTTTAAATGTAGGGTTTTATCGTGTTTGTCTTTGTTAATCGTGTTCGTGAATTGTACGTTTCGTGTTTTCGAGTTTCTTAGATTTAGTTCGTGTGTTTTCAACTTAGTTTTATTATACGTTGAACAACGGTAATGTATTTCGTTTAACTAACTGATTTTTTGCTCAATTACTTAGTGCCTTATTAGCATTCCGCGTGCCTTATATCCTTCAAAATCTGTAAATATTACAAACGTTTAGTTTAACACTTAAGATAAGACAAAAGTGATTTAATATGTAAGAGTAGTTTGTATTTTTAATTCGCCCGGAATATAACGTACAAATTAGATTTAAAACTATCTCATTTCTTTTCTATTCACTTCTTTCATTATTTTTCTTATGCACCTAGGTATATATGTATTTTATTCGTAGAAAGCTAAGTTCTTTTTTTATTATTTCTTTTATACTTTTAAGTTTTTCTGTACATTCTTTATCTCTCAGGACAAAACCGTACTAATTTTTGCTATCAATGTCATTTTCAGACTTTTCAACTTTTTCTAGTTTGAATGAACGAAATGCTCATTGTTTTACTATTACTAAAAAAAACGTTAAGTTTATTGTTGATAAAAAATCCACTGTTTGTTTTATAATTTTTTGTTCCCGGCTTTGTGTATTCGTTTAATATTTTGTTTTCGTTTTGGTTTTTTTGTTGATAATTCTAAAATTTGATTATTAAAAATGAATTAAAAGATAAAAAAAAAAATCTTTGTTAACTTCCTATTAAAATGTCATAAAACTTGCCTTTATTTTTTAATCTACATTGAAAAAACTCTTAACGTTTAATTTAAAAAAAAAAACATTTTATTTAAATTTTTTTTGTACTATTTCAAAACTTTTATTGTTTAAATTCTAAACCATCTGGTTAATTTTTTTTTTTATTTGTTTAAAATCAATTCAGTTATCTCTTTCGTTTCGTTTTTTTTGTTTCCAATTGTTTGAATCCACAAACAAACGTTGATTTTCTGTTTCATTTACCTACAAATTATTTTTATTAATGCTGTTATGTTTCGTTTTTTTTGTTTGTTCATTTCGTTACATTTATGTTTTACGTCGTTGAGTTTGTATTTTGAGTCGTTATGTTACATCATTTTTGTCGTTGATTTTCTGTTAACAACGTTAAGTAACTGTTAATATTGTTGATTTTGTGTTAAAACTTGTTGATTTTCTGTTAATATTCAAACCTGTTTTTTGTTGTTGTTTCAATCTGTTGTTTATATCAAAAGATGTTTGTTAAGCATGAAATAATTTTATTTAATAATTATTTCTTAGTGTCAAACTTTTTTTGGTTTCGTTAAAATTACAGTAAATGCTTTTTTCTAATATTAAATTCTCAAGAAAATTACATTGTTTCTCTTTACAACTCGTTAAGTTTATCATACAGATCGTCGGTTTTTCAGTTAGCATCGTTGATTTTCTGTTTCAAATCGTTGGGTTTTCGTTAAAAATCGTTGATTTTTCGTTATAAATCGTTGATTTTTCGTTAGAAATCGTTGATTTTTCGTTAAAAGTCGTTGATTTTTTGTTAATCATCGTTGATTTTCTGTTAAAAATTGTTAATTTTCTTAGTTGTTTGTCGTGTTTTTGTTGATTTTCCCGTTAAACATTGTTGAGTTACCTTTCCGTTATTGTTATTATTACCACCTATTCAAAGTTTTTTTGTTTATTACTCTCAACCCTTTTTTTTGTTTCTGTTAAAATATGATGTTTTGGGATAATTTTATTGAGCAAAAATGTTTTTTTCTTATTTGTTTATTTTTAATATAAAAAATATATCAGCTATAGAACCAGTAACAAAAAAGAGTATAATTCTTAATTTTTTTTTAAACACAGTTATCAATTTCATTACTAAAATATAATACTCCTAGCTATGCAGTTTTAATTTTAAAATTTTCTTAAATTTAAAATGTGAATCTCACTTTTTTATAAATGTTCATTGTAATTGTAAAAATTCTCATCTAATTCAAAAACTATATTTTATTTTATTTTTTAAATTTTCGTCAAGTTCTCGTACGTATAAAAGAAGTAATATTTCCCACCATGTTAATTTTTAAGTGCCTTATATTTTAAAAACATCCAAGTACCTGTACAAATTTTTGCTTATAAGTTGTTTACTAGTTTTAAGAAACAAAAACTTTTCAATATATAGTTTGTATTTTATATGAGCTGGCAGATCTAATAAAATAGTTTGTAATATTTTATCATAAAATGTCGTAAACTTTAGACAATAACATAACTTAGATAATATCAAAGAGGAAATATTCTAGTTTTGTTTTGTTTTATTTATAGTCGGGTAAATACAGCTCATGTAATATATGAAAATATATTAATGTCTTCATCATTTCATGTTACATGTGTTGTTATTGAGTGTTATGTCGGTAAAACAATGATGTTTAGTACATGCAAACATATGACAATGTTATATTTTACATCTACTCTATGTCATTGTTTCGATTGTTTGTTTATGTTTATGTTTTGTTTTGTCTTGTTCTGTTTTGTTTTGTTTTTGTGTTTAAAATTATTGAAAGTTGAAAAAAAAGAAAATCACCCAAAAATAATTTTGTAAATATGTACATAAGATATAGAATATATTTAAAATAAAGAAACATAATACGATATAAGTATACATAGGAATAATGCTGATAAATTTTGAACAGTTAACCACAGTTTATTATTTTTTTTTAGTTACAATATTAATAAGAACTATACAGTTACAACTATGTTGTTACAGTTTAATAACAACTTTATCAACATTTCTAATAAAGTACAATTAAAGCCAAAATATACTTTTCATCCTCAATTTTCAGTTTTTTTCCAAACAATCTGTTTAAATTTTCAGCATTGGTTATTACTATAAGCATTTTTATTATGATTACGATTGTTTAAGTGATTTGTATGTTTATGTTGTGTGTATGTGTTTTCAAAATGCTTTCGTATTTCATTAAATAAAAAACAAAAAAAAATATCGACCAAGTTTTTTTTAAATATGTGTTCCTTATCCAAATTTCTCCTTAATCATTTTAATACAAATTAAATAAAACAACCGTTACAACTCAACGTTGAATTTCACGATATTTTTATTTATTTACAATTATCAATTTAAAGTACATATATTATTTACACACACGTACAGTGCACATACAAATTTACATATGAAATACCTCTCAAGAAATTTATTTTACATAAGATTTACACCAAAAAAGAACTGGAATATGTATTGCTGAAATATATCAAACACTCCTTTCAACAACGTCATATTTCAAAAATCGTAAATTTTCAGTTGTGCATGTTTTTGGAATGCCCAGAAAATGTACCATATTCCAGCAAAAGTGGCATATTTTACACTTAATTTTTACCCGCTACAGGGCAGAAAGTGTTGTTTTTGGATTTTGAAGAAAAGGTATTGTTAAATTTTTTTTTTAAATATTTTAAATATTTTTTATATGGAGAAAAAACATTCAGGTTTTACCTAAAAAGATCTGTTGCATAGTAAATTCAAGTTCAATAAGTGGCTTGATATTTATTTTCAATACGTTTTATTATATTCTTAAACTTTAAAAACGATCTCCTGAAATATCAAGTTTTTTTGAGACTGAAATATCAGTCTTGATATATAAACATTTTAAGTTACTTCCGGTACGTGGAATATTGTGCATGAGTATCATCGTTGAACAACAAACTAGACAAAAATATCGAAATCTTCTAGTACACAACCATGATTACATGATTTACACACAACGAAGGTTTGATAGTCTCAAGAATTAACTATAAATATGGGAGTCGAACAGTGCAATATATCGTTCCAAACATTTTTAATTTGTTGCCGTTCAAAGGTTAGAGGTCAAAATAAATTATGGAACAAAGGCAAATAAAAGCCATGGGTAAATGATCAAGAGTAAATTTTATGAAAATTGTAAAAAAGTGTAAAACTCTTTTTTGTGTGTATATTAGGTTTAAACTGATAAAACAATAAACAAATGTTTATAAAAGAACTCCACCAACAAGACTCACAAGTTGGCTTGGTGCGTCTCTGCAAAAAAATATTTTAAATATGTTTATAATTGTTCTTTAAATTAATGTATACTATTTAAATTGTTTATTGTAAATAAAAATATGTTAATTACATTTATTCTGGTATTAAATAATTAATTCGGAAACTTTGGATATTGTGTAAGTTAATATTATTATGATAAAATGATAAAAAAGGGTAATACTTAATAAAAAATAATGAAATCATTATTTTTTATTAAGTATTACCCTTTCTTAATAAATGGATACAATTTGATATAAATGTGTCTCGTACTTGTCCGCCTCCATGGTGTAATGGTAGCGTGTTTAGCTAACGTGCTGGAGGTCCCGGGTTCGATTACTAGGGGGGAGGGTAAAAATAATTATTAGTGATTTTACACTCTAATATTTATTTAATATTACCCTAGACTGGTCCCTGAAACACAAGAGTGATCACCTTGCCCTCATGTAAGTAACGATCAAGATAACTCTGCGTCAATGCGATGAAGTGCCACATGCACTATTGGGTGAGGATAAGAGTTAAAAGAAATAATAAATTAATAAAACTAATTTACAACTTTCCTGAGCCTTTATTTTATCATTTATTAAGAGACATCTACACTAATTTTTGCCAAGCTTTTTAGGGGTGAGAGAGTAATTTAATAACATTAGTTTTAAAAACTCTAAAAACAATCATACGTTTTTAAAATTGTATGCCTTGTTTTAAATTTATCTATTTTTATTTGATAGAGTTGATTTATAAATAAAGAATGCGTTGATCTTCAATTTAATGTGACCTTTTTGTAAAGCTTGAAATTAGTTCAAAAAGTGTTCAATAGATGGCAGTAAAATGATAGTAAAATATTTATTATTCAGAAATTATTGAGCTTTGATATTGTTAGGTATTTTTTAATGACTTAAAAAATACACTAGTAGAAAAATTGAAATTATATAATTTTGAGGTGGTATTATGAAATTTTAAGGAATTGACAAGGTAAGTCTTAAAACCGGTAGACTAAAATTTAGGTGAGTGGCTGTAAAGTAATATTACAATTTTTTTGTAAAAAAGGTAAAAAAGTATGTTTTAAAAAAATTAAATAACTTTGTTTGTAACCACTTTATTATAGGTACATTTTTTTTGGTACCGGTTTCGACAAGAACCTTGTAATTATCAGGATTAAACATGTACTCTGTTTACATTGTAGGTACATGTTTAACCCTAATATAAGTACCTTCTCTGTTTATTTAATATATGTTTAACGCTGGTGATACAAGGTTCTTGTCAAAACCGATCGAAGAAAAATGTACCAATAAAAAATTATCTGCGAAAAACATTTAAGAAAAGTAAATTTTTATTTGTATTATTATCAATATTATTAGCATTTAAAGTATTTGCTTTATGGTTAGTCATTTTCAATATTTATTTGTTTGGATAAGTATACTGAATTTAACCCTTATGGGTTGTTTGTTTGTAAATTAGAAGTCTAATGCATCTTGAACATTTGTATCTTGTGTCTAATATATCTTGATTACGACCTTAGGGGGTTGAATGTAGTACTTGAGTGCAATCAAATGTTGTTAGCATAAATATCATTGAATACGTTGTGTAGAGATATGAGTAGGTACAGTGCGGTCAGGTTGGTCAAATGGTCACATTGAAAGCGCATCAATTCGTTTTGCGGTTGTGGATTCAAACGGTGACTTTTGGTTTATATTGAAATGGGAAACTGTGACCCCTGTCATGTGGAATGTGGAACCCATTTCAACCACTGATTGTGATATTTGGCGTGCAGTGTGGTTTTCCGTTGATATATTATTATTGTTTTCGCACATATCCGACTCGTACCGAGCTCCAAAGCCGCCAATCCCGTTAAACGAAATGCTTTTAGATAATTGGGAGACAGACGGGAAATTTAATAGTCAGATTATCAATAATAATAACGTTTTAGCGTTATCTGAAGTGGCATTTCGTACTTAGAATCGCTAATTGAGCAATGTTTACACACCATATAACAGTAGTTCTTAAACTTTTTTGGTGACGGTACGCTTTTGAAATATAGTGGAACCTATGATAACGAGCATAATTCGTTCCAGAATCTTACTCGCTAAGCGAAACATTTTTTGTTTTGACTAGAGCGACTCCCAAGTAAATGTCGCGAAAAAGGGACTTACTCTTTCTCTGTTATGCGAAATGTCCCTTGTTAAGGGAGCAACATTTACACATTTTTTTGCTCGCTTTGCGAATTACTCGTTATGACAGGCTCCACGGTATTTAATATTTCACGGAGCCCTAAAGTAAGCAAAGTTTATCATTTAATTTAAATCATACAAAATAGGTATATTTTATTTACGACTACATTCGATTCACATACGAGTATATGTTTTACCATTCATTCCACATGTCCAAACCATCATAAAATGCCTTTCCTAATTTTAACGATAACGTTAATTAACTATAATTCGACGCCTAGCATTTGTTTAATATTTTTTATTAAAAAAAACTCTAATTTTCACCCTCTAGTATATAAAAGAATTTACTTTTGGTACTATTTATTTATTATAATAATAAAAAAATACACTATTACATTATTATTTCCTATAAAAGCTCAGCCTCAACAATGAAAACATTCATGTTTTCCTGAAAATTCCGGTAAGAAATAAAATACTAGACAGTACTAATTTCCTAGACAGTCTGAAACAATGCGTGGTTGAATTTTAGAGTAAGGGCTGAGAAACCTTTCATTTATTTTATTCACGTTTAAAGTAAAATATCAGTTCTCCTCGGTAAGTATTTTTTTTTCAACAAACCTTTTTGTTTGCATTAATCACCGACAAAGTAAAACAGAACTGTTCTAAGTAGGTGTAATATGTGACATTGCAAATATTTATCAAATTTATTTATTTTCGTAATTGATTTGGCAGTCACCTTGTGGTAATACCTATCCATTTTTTATTGATTATTACTTCGTGTTTTGATGCATTTAACATTATTATTATTAGTATTAACATACGCTATTTGATAAAGTATTATTGATAAAACATTATCGACAACAATGAGAAAGTTATGTTGAGATGGTTTGGACATATGGAACGAATGAGTTAGGAAAGAACGGTAAAATAAATGAGGCGACTGTAGTTGGAAAAAGGAGCAGAGAAAGACCGAAAAAAACTTGGCACGATCAAGTCTTGTCAAATACTTTAAAGCAGTCAGGTTATGAGTTGAAATAATTGGCGGGTGTGTACGAGGAGATGCATGAACGTGGAAAAGGCGAAGAATATTTGCAAAGACAGTGTGGTGTGGCGTTCTATTCTCTCTGCCTACCCCTACATGGAGCTGCGAGATGGTAAGATATTTAGTTCTGTTATTATTTTGTCAAGTTTTGTTTTGGTTGTCCATCTTGTTTTGGCCAACGCCGACGCACGACTCGGTGCGTAATAATTTATCCCTATTGCGATTTGTCAAATACAGCGACAGTGGCGACTGAGTTGTCAACTTGTCAGTCGCTCGTAGACTTGTCTATCGCTCTACATGGAGTCTTCGGTTGTCACCACGTCACAGGGTCGTTTATTTTGTTGATGAATTGTATTAGATTCACAATGAATGATTGTTTCAAGCTAAGAAAAACAACTTTTTATAAACACTAATAGTGCGCAAGCCCCCTGTTTGAATTTTTACTTTGCGAAAATTTCCATCCAAAACAAATCATTGAATTGAATTGAATCAACTGAAAATCCTATATATGACAAGTGTAGGTATATATGACATTTACAAATTGACCAGCTGCCTGACACACATATATAAATTAGAATCCATTCCATCCAAAATAAATTATCTGAAAAAATACTTTAAAAAATATATTATTAGATTAAAACCAATATTTTTAGCTTTTCCACTTTTTTTATTTGACCAGCGACCGGGTTTTGTCGTTACCGACATCATCAGACTGGTCATGAGGTCAGATGTCGGTAACGACGAAACTCGGTCGCTGGTCAAATAAAAAAAGTGGAAAAGCTAAAAATATTGGTTTTAATCTAATAATATATTAAAAATGCAATTCCATCACGAAGTGTCAGTGGATAATATAAATCTATTAAAAAGTACTTTAAAAAATACATATTATATGTAGTGATTAGTCATATTTTGTTTTTATCTTTTGTTTTTTATATTTTCTCATTTGTTATATTTTCTTATTTTTTTAATTTTCTCATTTATTCATTTTTAATATGCTTCTTACCTTGTGTCTTTATCATTTATTTCTTTTAAATCTGCTTCTTATGCCTTGTTTGTTGAAAATATAAAAAAATATTTTGATAATTTCCAATGTATAAGTTTTGGTTATTTTTTTTTTTTTGTATCATTATTATTTGTGTTCCAGTCTTGTTAACCTTAATCTCATGTCCCAAAATGAAAAATAGACATTACTCATCGGGAATATTATATATATGACTTGTGTATGTAATATGTTTTGAAAAATAAAATAAAATAAAAAAACACTGCAAATGACTCATTGTTTGTAAGCTTTAATTGCAATGGAAAGTCGAATAGTCCAGTGTTCCGCAAATTTTTTCTGTTCAAGGTACACCTGCCAAATCATGAATTTCCAGGGGTATACCAAAGAAAAAAACAAAATTTAAAATGGATTTTTTGTTGAAATTAATAAAATCTGGAAACATTTATAATACATGATGTATTATTTTTTGACATCTCATCAAAGATGAAGAAGATGTCAAAATACTTGTTCACCAATTCTGGTTATCTCCATATTCTATTTCATATATCGTTCACTCCTTTCAAGAAAGCCATAAATAAAAAATGTGCATGTTTTCGGAATGCCCAGAAAATGCACTTTATTCCAACAAAAGAGGCATATTTTAACTAAATATTTACCCGCTACAGGGCAGAAAATATTGTTTTTGCATTTTGAAGAAAAGGTATTGTTTAATTATTTTTTTTAATATACTCACTAAATATTTTTCAAATTGAGAAAAAACCTTCAGGTTTTACCTGAAAAGATCTGTTGCACAGTAAAAAGTTCAATAAGTGGCTTGATATTTATTTTGAATAAATTGTGTTTTATTTTTAAACTTTAAAAACGTTCTCCTCAAAAATCAAGTTTTTTTAATTTATCACGTTCTTGAAAGGAGTGAGCGATATGTTGAGATATCAAAAATATAAATCGCTTTTATCTACAAAATAAAAACCTTGTTGTGTATATAACATAGAATTTTGTATAGCCTCCCATCAGATGATGTCGGTAAACGACTGAAACCCGGTCACTGGTCAAATAAAATATGTGTGAAAAAATCTTAAATAGTTATATTTTTATGATATAGGAGAAAAAAATATTTTCCTCTTTGTTTCAAAGTGAATCTACATAAGTTATCACTATCACATATCCTGTCAAAATCGTACGAAAAAACTATTTTATTTCTATACGTGGACCTCGACCTACTTTGAAAAAGCAGAGATCCTAAACGGACCCAGCTTTATCAGGATAACAAAAGCTCTACGCGTCTTCGTTTCATAAAACCATCTCCCTTGACATCATCACGTATTTGTCGTGAGAAGGGAGATGTAAGGTAAATTCAATCTGTCATTATATCGGCTCATGGAAACGTCTACGTCTACTGAATACCAAGGAAAGCTCGAACGGTTTTTTGCATCCCTTTTTTTAGACACTGATGTGATCAACCATAGAGCAAAAAAAACGATGTACCTTCCTACAAAGAATTAAATTAAAATGGTATCACACAAAGTGAACTATGAATGATAAGGAGAGTGTTAATTAAATATTAATTTGAATTAAGAGCGCTCATCTGGATATGAATATTCATCATCATAATACACTAGGTCATAATCAAATACACGTGAAGCCAATAAGCACAACAACTTTTGGAGTAAGATCCATGCAATACATGCCTATACCCAAATAAAGCAATTATCTGACATAAGCTATATGGAACCTTTATTATGTTTTTATAAAAAGCTTTTTTTCATCTCACCGATATATGTCTCTAGTGAAGTTCTAGTGATTCAAGAACAATGTTTCAAAATTGGTTCATACTTATAGAACTTCCAAGAATTTGAGTAGTGTGGTTGTCAACAATGGGTAGAATTGGTGAATGTATGTAAAGTGATCACTTAAACCAGCCTATGACGGTTGTCAGCCCCGTAAACGCCCAGACTTCCGTATTCTTCTTCGTCTTTGATGAGATGTAAAAAAAATAATATGAAAATAACTCCTGTAATTGGAAATAATCCAGATTTTGTGAACAAGTATTTGGACACACTCAAAATGATGAAAATAGAATCCAGTCAGAGATCCAAAATGAATGATCTGAAAAAATACTTTGTGTAAATGATTAGTAATATTTTCTCATTTTTTCCTTTAAACGTACTTCTTACCTTATTTTTATATATGCTTATTTACTTTACTCGTTTTTTGTTTTATAATTGGCCCTGTGTTGGTTTTGTTTATATTATTTATTGATTCGGCATTTACTTTGTGGAATGACATGTTGATTATTTGAGATTAAATGAGAAGTATTTTTAAAAATTATTTACAAAAATACATCAATTTCGTACTATTTCTGTGAGCCTTAGAAGCTCATAATTAGAAATAGGTATTAGATTGTGGTAGAGTAGGTTCAAACCGAGAAACAATGACTTAAGAATACGCAACGCTAACCACGGGACCACAACCTGACACAAAGTTAAACACTTGCATAATACCACTTATTGAGTTTTATTTCATTACACATGACAAGTTTATTACCCCACCCACCTCTTCATCTATGTATTTACCTGAATATTTTTTTGCTCGTTGGTTTTTGTAATCACTTGTCGATGAAAACATTTGTAGTTTTCGAAACTAGTCTTGCTTAATGAAATAAATCTCAGTAAGTAATATAATACAAGTGTTTAACTTTTAATATAATCAAAATGTCATTCGACAAAGTCAATACCAAATCAATATGTAATAAAGTAAAGATATATTATTTGTATCTTTATAAAATTAATTAACTTTGTTTTCACCACATTTTTTATTAATGCAATTTAACCTACCGGTTTCGACAATACCTTGCCATCAACAGAGTTTATTTTAAATAAAAAACATTAAAAACATTAAAATACTCTCACCAAAAACTTTCACACATTCCATAAAAATCGGAAAACATTCAAGAAATATATTATTTAGGCTAGATTTCGGAATAGTGTTGGAACATGTACCTTTATTCACTGGTCGCAGATGTTCTGATTGAAATTGTGACTGAGCCTCGCTCTGTTGTACATTTAATCTCCTACACACTATCCGTTCCTGATACTCGGGGTGGCTTGTCTACGGGGATGTTTAATTCCTGACAGATGACGATAATGGGAAGCAACGATATCTCTACAAGCAACTTCCGCACTCTACATGCTGCAGGAGAACGTACACACTGTGATATGGATCTATTCAGAATTATATCCATTAATATTTAAGTATGGTTTACTTTATGGCTTCGTTTCAATCATTGTATAAACGAACAATCTTTCAAAACTTTATAATATTTTCACATGCAATGCACATAATCTTGTTGACATTTTTATGTATCGTTCTGATGATTTGAATATAAAAATAATACCACTTTTGAGTTTTGTAATGTAAAAACGGATATGGTTCACGAAATATCACAAATCTGAATTATCTCCAATTATAGGAGATCACTTAAACCAGCCTATAACGAACGTAAGCTCCGTAAATGCCCAGACTTCCATATTCTTCTTCATCTGTGATGAGATGTCAAAAAATAATATGAAAATAACTCCTGTTATTGGATATAATCCAGATTTTGTGAACAAGTATTTGGACACACTCAAAATATTGTAAATAAAGTATCTGGTCAAATTATAAGCTTAAATAATAAAAATAAAAATGATAATTTCTGGCGTTTCTTACGTGTGAGATTATAATCCAGGATTCGGACCTGACACTTTAATAGTTTCTGCTCAATAACAAGCTTCTTTTCATCTCACCAATAGATGTCTCTAGTGAAGTTCTAGTGATTCAAGAACAAGGTTTCTTAATTGGTTCATATGTATAGAGCTTCCAAGAATTTGAGTAGTGTGGTTGTCAATAATGGTAAGAAAATGTTTAATATCAGAACAGATACTTGTTTCGTGGCCGTACCCCGCCTTTCCACGGAGCGCTTCAAATACGAACCGATAATTGAACACAAGTACGCACTTGTCAATATACCAGCTATGCAAGTTATCCCACGCTGGTAGTACGCTTATCATTTCCACCGCACAAATTTAAGGGAATCATGCAATATTAGCATGTTCCAGGTACCGCTCACAAAGGACCGATCCAAATGGAATTATTGAGAACGGATAAAATTAGCAATTCAATTTGTCGTAACATTTGCCGGTAGGGCGCTGTACGAGGTACGTTTCCCGGCCACAATGCCGCCAGTTCTCCACTTCCAGTCCCGTCGAAATTGAGTTATGGCTTTTTAGAAATACCGAGTTCAATATTTTCGGTATCATGGCTTAAGGCTAACATAATATATCTCACGGAGAAAATGTTTTAAACCCGTGTTGTAGCAAACAAAGTTTTATCTTTGAACTTATTTTATGAAGGCTTGCATCGGTATTTTATGACGTGATCCCGTAGCTAGTGCAACGATCAGTTATTAAGTTCGAATAACTGGCCGCTCAAGCCTAGGAAAATTTTATGAAATTTACATATCGCTCACTCCTTTCAAGAAGGTCATAAATCAAAAATCGTTAATTTTCAGTTGTGCATGTTTTCGGAATGCCCAGAAAATGTACTATATCCCAGCAAAAGAGGCATATATTTAATTTAATGTTTACCCACTGCAGGGCAGAAAATGATGTTCTTGCATTTTGAAGAAAATGTATTGTTAAATTATTTTTTTTTAAATATACTAAATATTTTTCAAATGGATAAAAAACCTTTAAACCAGGTTTTATCTAAGAAAAATCTGCTGCACAGTAAAAAATTCAAGTTCAATTCTATTAGATATTTATTTTTAATACATTGTGTTTTATTTTTAAACCTTAAAAACATTCTCCTGAAAAATCAAGTTTTTTGATTTATGACGTTCTTGAAAGGAGTGAGCGATATGTTCATATGAAGTAATAAAGAAAAGAATAACACTCTTATCTAAAAAATTATTGTATTACTACTACTTTTACTGCCATTATGATATTTCACTGCAGGGGTAGGCAGAGAGGATGGAACGCTACATGCGTCTTGACATACACTTCTAACTTCATTCACGTCCATACATCATACATTCTCTCCAGTTACGTGGACTTTTGACACCACCGATTTTAGGTTCTAATTGATCTGGTCATACTCATTCTTTTCTACGTCCTCGTTCTACTGACTGGTACCCGATGTGCAGTATTTACACCTTTTCTTCGTTTAAATGACAACAAAAATTATACTGGGTAGATATGAGTTAGTGCCCTTTGCACAATTTTTGTGGATGTGAGTTTTTAAATCAATTAGTTTCATTTTGTAAACAGTAAATTTAAAAAATGTGGTTCATTTTTTTGACATCTCAACAAAGGAAAAGAAGAATATTGAAGTACGAGTATTTACAGGGCTTATGACCTATCGTAGGCTGGTTTAGTAGTCACTTTACCCACGTGCAACATTCACCAATTCCACCCATGACTGACACCCACAAAGCTCAATTTTTTGGAACTCCCAGATATATGATCAATCTCACGACACAGTGCAAATGAGTTCAAAACAGCCATCTATGAAGTATTGAAAAAGCTTTTATTTAGAAGAGACGCTTTTCATTGTATGGATAAATGCATGATTCGTACCCAGATTAATTTTACTTACTAGGAAATGGCTGAAAACATGATTTTCAATTTTTATGCAGCATATGATTTGACCTTTGTATGATATACAGCTTATAATTTATGAAAAAGTATTTTGACACCCTCAAATATTGTGAATATACTGTGTTTATAACATGAAATCAACCGTAGAGGTTGAAATAAATAAAATAAAAAACTACTCAACATAGATGATGAGCCATAGACCATACTTCCATATTTTCAGAGACCCTTTTATTTGAATGTATGCAACTCTAAATTGGATAAAACCCAGATTTTCAAACAAGTATTTGGAGAAAATGTTGTGAATAAAACATGTAACTTTATTTCATGTTTATTTTTACACCATTATCATAAAATCACTACCCCTCACCTATAAATTTCAATCTATAAAGATAGCAAGCACATTTAATTGATTGCATTTGATTTCCAATCCTGTTACCGTTAAGGGTCACCAATTCCTTGCAAACTAGATATCCCAAATCAAATAGAACCTTTATTTTCATTTGCCGTCTCACCCTTGAATAAAGCGAGCTCTCGATTCCTCTAAATACAGTTCTGCCTCCCCAAAAGGGGAGAATTGTAGCAATTAATCTCCGATGTTTAAAAGGAAAATGTGTGTCGAAACCTTTCTTTTCTGGATCACTGGACACACATAATAGAGTATTTCGTACATACTTACAGATATGCTATTACGTAGATAAAATTTATTTTCAACATTTTGAGTGTCCAAATACTTGTTCACAATTCTAGATTATCTCCAATTATAGAAATTATTTTTCACACTATTTTTTTGATATCTATACATAGATGAGGAGGACTATTGAAGTCAGGGGGCATTTACGGGGCTGACGACCGTCATAGGCTGGTTTAAGTGATCACTTTACACACATGTAACATTCACCAATTCTACCCATTATTGACAACCACACTACTCAAATTCTTGGAAGTTCTATATATATGAACCAATTTAGAAACCTTTTTCTTGTATTGGTGAGATGTAAAGAAGCTTTTTACTAAGCAGAAACTCTTATATTAGTATGTGAGGTCCGAATCCTGGATTATAATCACACACATAATAATAATAAAAAATAACTCCTGTAATTGGAGATAATCCAGGTTTTGTGAACAAGTTTTTGGACACACTCAAAATGTTGTAATTTATATGTTATTTGATACATTAATACGCGTGTACGAGTACGTCTGGTCTATTCTCACTGTTGAAACATAATAATATTGTGAATTGCAAAGCTATGTTTCTGCGGCGGTATTATATCATATACCGATAGAACCTCCAATGGTCATAAAGTTACAGAAGGGTTAAAATTGCCCATGGGCTTATAACGCGTAACTCTATTCGCTTTAGTTTAGCCCACAAAATAAATTACCATACATTGTACAATACAAGCCTTCTGAACAGTCATGGGATGTGGAAAATTTATTTCAGCCTTTTCTTCCATATTTTTCTCTCTCATACTTATAAAAAATATGTTCTCATATATTGTGGCTAATAAAACAGTATCATAAATCTTAATGTACTACAGCCGAAATTTGAAACAAATATTTAAATTTTATGATTATTATTATTTTGTTACAAAATCGTTTGATAAAATCCGTACTAAATATTAAAACATTATTTTAAACTATTTCATTAGAACCAAAACTTATCATTAATTCATTCATCTTCGAATCATTTTTGTTTCTTTTACCTCTTCCTACTCAACTCCTTACCAGATTTTACTCTCAAAGCCTTCCTAGCTTTCATCAATTAACAGTCGATTTCTAATTATTTTTTTCATCCTTCTTAAGAATCCTCGAATCTGTCTGTTCCGTTATGTTATGTTATGTAATATCTTTTGTGATGTGGACCGCCTGCTTTCACGCCATCGTTTTGGAGGTCTTCCAGGGGGTTTTCTTTCGTCTGGGTTCTCTTGAAAAGCGATTCAAGCCAGTTTATTTTCTTGCATTCTATTAAAATGGGCATTCCAGAATCATCTTCGCTGTCTTCTCCGTACAACAAAATTTCCATATTTTCTTGGTACTTATTCGGTCTTTTAACGTATTATCGTTATGCACCTCATTGTCCTCATTTGTAAACCTCTTTTTCATTCTAATTTTAATTTATTTATTTTTTTATTTGGGTTAACTAACTAACTAACTAACTAACCATCACGCCGCTTCCCCGCAGGGGTAGGCAGAGAGAATCGAACGCCACACCACTCTGTCTTTGCAAACATTCTTTGCCTCTTCTACATTCATGCATCTCCTCATACATACCCGACGATTATTACGACTCCTGACCCGGCCGCTTTCAAGTATTTGACATACCTGATTGTGCCAAGTTTTCCTCGGTCGTCCTCTGCTTCTTTTTCCAACTACATTCGCTCCATAAATTTGTTTAACCGTTCTTTTTTCGCTCATACGCTCCACATGTCCAAACCATCTCAACACACCTTTCTTAATTTTATCGATAATGCTTATCTCAGCCTTACATTCTTTCCTTATTTCATCATTCGAACATCTATCAAACATCGTTTTGCCACACATTCGTCTGAGGGATCGCATTTCGACTGCATTCAGTCTGCTTTCATCCTTCTTTTGCCAACTCCATGCTTCGCTTCCATACATAAGGGTTGGAACCAGAACTCCATTGTGTACTGCCAGTTTAGCTTCCGCTGATAGATTTTTATTTGCTAAAACTGATTTTAGTGCACCATTCACTCTGTTCCCAGCATTCATTTATTTGGGTTAACAATAGTAATATGTGTAAAACAAAACAATTAAAAGATATACATTTAACAAGCCAATTATAGTTATATATTTTTACATTGCTTTTAATACTCATGTGTTTATTCTCCAGATGTTCTCTCTTAAGCACCCCAATATTACAATCGCTTTATTGACCAATCTTAGAGTCTCATTAAAGAGGTTGGTAGTGCTACTCATGCAATACTGAAGTTATTTTTACTATACAACAAGTAAAAACGCTCACTTTTTTGCTTTTTTGGATAATTTGTTGGTTTTGTGAGAATACTTTCTTTGAATAGTTGGGAGAGGTAAGTTTAATAACTGAATGTTTATCCTGTCATCAAAAATTAAATTAAGTTAGTAAACCAAGCTTTAAAACCTTTAATTTAAAAACAATGTAATTAGACCAAAACTTGTATGTAGAATTGAGTTTGTGACGATAAGCAATCACAGGCGTAAAAAATAATTCAAAAAGTAAGCACAGTTCCACACACGGACTTTGTCTCGGCAAAACAGGGTAATTCCGTACTATATGATCACCCTTCTACAGAGTAAGCTAATTAAAATGGCGAATTACTTACGGACACATATTTCTAATTAAAACTTTCCCGCCAAGGCGTGGATGAGAAGAGCGACGGGCGAAAAACACCTCATCTCGATATTTTATGCCTGTAGTTTGTGTGGTGCGAGTTTGCAACACAATAAAGGGTGTGCATTTAAACGTACATATTATCAATGAAAGGATTTTTGTAGTTGTTTTTTAAAAATATCCGAATAGAGTTGTTTGATTACTTTGCACTTGCTTTTGTCTGGGCTTCGAGCATGTTGTACCAGATTGAATGGTATGGTTTCGCAACACAATAAACGGTGTACATTTATCAATGGACGGTTCAATTCCAATTCCATATTATCAATGGATGGTTTTTGTTGTTTTTTTTTGTTGTTTAAAAAAGAAATATAAAAAGACTCACATACTAATATAAGAGTTTCTGCTTAGTAAAAAGCTTTTTTAACATCTCACCAATAGATGTCTCTAGTGAAGTTCTAGTGATTCAAGAACAAGGTTTCTAAATTGGTTCATATATATAGAACTTCCAAGAATTTGAGTAGTGTGGTTGTCAATAATGGGTAGAATTGGTGAATGTTACACGTATGTAAAGTGATCACTTAAACCAGACTATGACGGTCGTCAGCCCCGTAAATGTCCAGACTTCCATATTCTTCTTCATCTTTGATGAGATGTCTAAAAATAATTTGAAAATAACTCCTGTGATTGGAGGTAATCCAGATTTTGTGAACAAGAATTCGGACACACTCAAAATGTTGTAAAAAGATATGTCTGTTTACCTTGCAATTGTATTTGTCCGGGCTTCGATCATGTTGTACTTTATTGTTTGTACAAGTTTGCAACACAATAAAGGGTGTACATTTAAACGTACATATTATCAAATAAAGGATTTTATGTAGTTCTTTCTTAAAAATATCTGAAAAGAGTTGTTTGTTTACCTTGCACTCGCTTTTGTCTGGGCTTCGAGCATGTTGTGCTAGATTGAATGTTTGGAGTTTGGAACACAATAAAGGGTGTACATTTAAACGCCCATATTATCAATGAACGGTTTTTGTTTTTGATTTTTGATTTAAAAAAGACATCTAAAAAGATTTGTCTGTTTACCTTGCAATAGTATTTGTCCGGGCTTCGATCATGTTGTACTTTATTGTTTGTACAAGTTTGCAACACAGTTAAGGATGTGCATTTAAACGTACATATTATCTATGAATGGATTTTTGTAGTTGTTTCTTAAAAAAATATCCGGAAAGAGTTGCTTGTTTACCTTGCACATGCTTTTATCTTGGCTTCGAGCATGTTGCACTAGATGGTACATGTTATATAGCATGTTGTGCAATAAAATGTATTTTTTCAAATACTCGTTAAATGCATCGAAACACAGGTCATAATAAATTTTAGTAAATAGCGATATTAACCAAGCAATTCTATTTTTTTTTTCAATTTCTCCATTTAAATACATTATTAATTGACATCACAACAAGATTGAGATATTAAATGACACAAAAGTGTAGACATCCAAATTTGTGAACAAGGATTTGTAAACACTTAATCAAAATTGAAAATCATATTTTTATGCGTCTCTCTAAGTATGTAAAATATAATAATTCAGGATGAGCCTTGCCTACATTTTCAAAAAAGTGTCTGCCAAATAAAAAACTAACTCAATTCAACCATAGATGATGTCAAAAACTCACATATGAAAAAACATGTAAATTTTATGATTTGTACATGAGGGTTCTAAAATTTTAAAAGTGTGGTTGTAAATTATGGGTAGAATGGTGAATAATACACGCATATATTTTATATATTCTTTTTTTTACATAGATTGAATACATTTATTTTAAGAACAATTAAAATATTTTTTGCAGAGACGCACCAAGCCACCTTGTGTGTCTTGTCGGTGGAGTTCTTTTACATACATTATTTATTGTTTTTAACCATTTTAACATAATATACAAACAAAAAAGAGATTTTTTTCTGCAAAGAATAAACTCCTGATCATTTAACCATTCCTTTATTTTTTCCGTTGTTCCATACTTTATTTTGACCTCTAACCTCCGTCGGCAACAAATTAAAAATATTTGGAAGGATATATTGCAGTGTTTGACTCCCATTTTTAATGTTAATTCTTGGGACTATCAAACCTTTGTTGTGGGTAAATCGTGTATCATGGTTGTGTACTTGAGGATTTCGATATTTTTGTCTAGTTTGTTGTTGTATAAAGTGAACCTGCCTATGACTGTTCGCAAGCCCTATAAACACCCAGAATCCCATATTTTTATTCGTCTTTGTTGAGGTAATAAAGAAAAAATAAAACTGATATCACATAGCGACGGCTAAACCTATTAATAAAATAAAAATACATTTGTTACTTTTTTTATTATTAACTTCTTTCATTTCCACTTAAGTATCACCTTGGACATCAACTCTTATTTTCTGGAAACACCATTTTATTGTTTACCTTACGTTTAGTACACAAAAACGAACATGGTATAAGGTAAGTACTTTAGATCAAAAGATAATTAACCCTTACAAACCGACATCGCTCGCTCTTTCCTGTGGTTTAATTAACTAACCATCTAGTGCAATATCTATTTATCCTTCTCGTGTACTTGGGGTTTTGTATTCACGGTAATAACAAAATACATTTTTAAATTGAGTTTTGCTTGGTAAAAAACTGCTATTTATTAGGTTCTGTCATGACAAGTATTTCGATGCATTTCGCATCATTTTCAAATACATCCATCGAAGATTTGTGAGCAAGGATTTAGATACACACAAAATGTTGTAATTTTTGATACTTTAAAATATTTTTTAATTGAATGTAACTAAATTCGAAAATAAACGTTTTATCATTCATCGTTAACTTTCTGTAATACCACTTTAATACACAAAGTAAACGATGAATGAAAAGGACAGTGTTATATTACCATACCACAAAGTTTACAATGCTGTTATATATTGTATAATGTATTTTTAATCTACAAAATATGGACTTTTTTTCCACCTCCGTATTGCAGTAGTCAGGCTTTTATTTGGCTACCGTGCTGGAGGTCCTGGGTTCGATTCCCAGGGGGGACAAAATAAATATGAGTGATTTTCATCTCAAATTTATTTTATATTACCCTGGACTGGTAAAAGAATCGCAGGGCTGATCACCATGTCTACATGCAATAAACGATCAAGGTAATACTGCGTCGCTTTGTTACAGTGCCCTATGCACTATTAAGTGCGGATATGCATAAGAAGATAAAGAAGAAATTTGAAAATGTAAATCTATCTTGAAAAATTATAATTATCACAAATATGGGTAAGTTAGAAAAAAGCGTTATTTTTTAAAAAGCGTTTGACAAACACAAAGTATCAATAAAGGGTAGATATTAATATCTTACCTTTATTGGTAGAGATCAATAAAGGTAATATATCTAAGCATGTGTAAAGATAACTTTTAAGTAAAAATTCAATAAACATTTATTAGCAACACTGCTAACCTTATTTTCCTATATAAAATATTAAATAATTATGTACGTTGCCCAGAGCTTTTATCAATTATCAATTATAGGGTTCCGGTATCACAGCTCAGAAACAAAACTTTATTAAAAATCCCTAAAATGCATACCAAGTCCTACCAAAATTCATTTTGAAACTGAGCCAATTAAATAATTAGATAACTTTTAAGTGGAAACATCGAATTGGAATTTTATTTTATTATATTTGTTATTTTTTGTAAGTATTCTGTTGGTTTTTTCAAAAAGTGTATATTTTTTTTAAACTTAATTTTGAGTGTGTCCAAATACTTGTTCACAAATCTGGATTATCTCGGTAGTCACGAAGACGAATTCAACATTTTCCATGGAAGAAAATCACGAATTAATGTCTTACCTTTATTTCATCAAAAAGGTCATTTTTATGTAAAGGTATCAAGAGTAAGTCACTTTTTGTACAAAAGATGGATAGAGAAGGATTACAAACGGTCATTTAATGATTATTTTTTTGTAATAAATTTATATTAAGAATAACTCATATTTGGACCGTTGACCTCTGACGTTATGGAGAAGTTTAAAACTGAGAACTTAACGTTACATGGGTGAGGAAGTGGAGGAAAATGGAAGGTTAGGCATTCAAGTATGCATGCCTGTACTCGTACAAATTTGTGAAAGCTGAACAATGTATACAAATCGCTAAAGTTAGTAATTTGTATTCACAAGATTTGAGTGTGTCAAAATACTTGTTCAAAAATCCAGGTATTCTCCACCTAATCTGAGTTATTTAAAAATAACTTCTTAGTGGAGAAAAACCAGATTTGTGTAAAAAATGGGTATACTCAAAATATTGTAAATAAAAAAATAACTGGTCTTAATATAAGCTGCATAAGAAAAAATCAAAGTGTTTTTTATGCGTTTTCCCGTATGAAAAAAACGGGATTTTGATCGTGCATACATAGAAATAAAAAGGTCTCCAATAAATGAAAGCTCTTCATCCCACCGCAAATGGCTCCAGTGAACTTAAATGTCATGAGATTAATGATATATGTAGGTTTTCCAAAAATATTTGTGGTGTGGTTGTCAATCAAAGATAGAATGATGCTACACGTAAATAAGGTGATTATTAAAACCAGCCTACAACAGGTCAAAAGCCATTTAAACACCGGTGCATCCATATTCTTCTTCATCTGCGGTGCCGTGGCGTAGTTCGGTTCCCGCCAAGTGCAAAATAAATTCAAGAAAGATTTTTTTTTCAATTAGTCTGGAAGTTTGGTATGTTTTTCACATTTACCCTCCATATCCTTACTATCCTACCTGCAGACAAGTATTTAAAAGTGGTGGCTTCGATAGGTTATTCCTTTAAAAAAATCGTAGTTGAAGCGTCAACAATTGAAATATTTGTACTTTATGCCACTATAATAAAATGTACTGCACTTTTTTTGAGAAGCTATTTTTTCATCTATATTGAGATGTCAAAAAATTATATTAAAAAAAAATACTCCTATAATTCGAGATAATCCAGATTTGTGAACAAGTATTTAGATACACTGCACTTTAGTTCATATACTTTTTCTATTCGGTTAGGTCTAACGACATAACAATGTATCTTAATAAATATCAGATACAAAGCACAAATGTACTTGTATACAATTCTCGATAAAAATGTTGCACAAAACTTCATGAAAGTAAAATACCGATACCATAACATAAGGCTATAAGATAAAGTCTGCGGTACGATGCAATTATTGTACGGCAAGAATAAGACATTGTGCTCGTTCCTTCGGCCGAGTCTCTTTACATCTCAATACCGGAATCCCGCTGTATATTTTTAAGCAAGCACAATGCGAGAAAACTCTCGGAAAATCGCCAAGCTAGGCATTAAACTTTTCTGGATATAGAAAACAATTTGATAAGGATTTAAGGACAATGGGACGAGCGTCGGGGTTGTTTTGAAGTTAGAAAATTTATTTTTGGTTCGTGCGATACAAGCTCAAGTGGGCGAGAAGATTATGACAGCAAAGCCGGAGGAAAATACATCACATTGGAAGATTTTCCAAAGGATTTGTTCAAATTGATTTGTAATTGCGCACTTCTAAGTTATAAAATTTTAAACTTATTCGCGTCGGATTTATTTCGGATGGATAACATTCGGAAACTTTTTGTTTCGATCTTAAATGCTAAGTAAAGCCGGTAACGCTTTATCGAAATACATTTAGATTATGTAGTCTGCTTTTGATTTTCTTTCCTTATAATTTTCTTTAAATTTAGAGTGAAAAATAAGAAATTTACATCAAGAAAACCATTTTTCCTAGTTTTTACTACCCATATAATGTTATTGGGGATATGATTATCCAATCTTGAAAACATTTTTACCAGATTTGTGAACAAGTATTTAGACACGCTAAAAAAGTTAATAAAAATAACAAATATAAATTCCTTACCGCACCCCAATGGTGCATAGGGCACTGCTTCATGTAAACACAGTGTTATCTCGATCGATTACACATGAAGGAAAGGTGATCAGCCCTCCACTCCAGGTACCAGTCCAGTGTAATATTGAATAAATATTAGAGTGAAAAAATCACTTTTATTTATTAAACCTCCCTGGGAATCGAACCCGGGACCTCCAGAACGGTAGCGAGCATGCTGACCATTACACTACGGAGGCGGACAAAATAAAAATAATTGGTTAAATTAGGAGGTGCCTTACAAATTACAAATATATTTTTAGGCGTTTCTTAGTATGTTTAAATAATTCGGGGTTCAGATCTTGCATGCATCCAAATATAAGGGTCTCTGCTAAACAAAAGCTTTCTCAAACCAACATAGATGGTTGTTGTGAGCATATACGCATATACTGTGTCATGAGATTGATCATATATCTAGGAGTTACAAGGAATTGAGTGGTCATCAACCATAAGTAGAATGGTGAATGTTACACGTGTGTAAAGTGACCAGCCTGTAATGGGCCTTAAAAACTCCTGTTTTGACACACTCGAAATGTACTGAAATATATATTTTTAAAACCTGTTTCGCACAAAGTTTACAAAGACCATAAAATTACACAGTTTAATTGAAATTAAAAAAAAATGTTGCATTAGCGGGTAGCGGTCTGCTTTCCCGTTAAAATGACGTTAAAGCAGAATAAAACACTATATAAAGGTCCTTAAAAGGGGAGATAGTGTGAGGTTTATGTTTAAGGTTTTACGGGAGGCCTCTTTAAACATTCTCTTTATTCAACTGCGAAGTAGACCAATAAATTTAGCAGATTTATTGTCAAAACATCCAGGCTATACGATCTATTTTTCATGAGAAATGTACAGGACATGCCGAAAGTAATATACACCAACAAACATAATGAAATGTTATTTATCATATTATGCAAAGGTGATTTATTATTTTTTTACTTCTGGCGAACGATAACTGTTTTTAATCTTTTAATAGTCGGTCACTTAAAATAACAAAATATATATTTTTTTAAATATAAGATAAAACAAGATTATTTTTTTCCCAACTGATATTTTTTATCACTGAGATATTTGAAAAAATCTGTCGACGGTAAAATTAACTTCAAAACAACAATAAAGCTAATAATTTTGGATAGCGCCATTTTTGTAAAATACTACCTCACGGGCACTTACACAGATATGGACTATGATATGAAAAGATAAAAAAAAAGAAAAACGTTGTCAATCTAACGAGTCTGAAGGGAAGAAAGTGGAGCCGCCGTATAACAATACGGCGGCTCCACTTTCTTCCCTGTCTTCTAGGAATCCTTCATCCTTCATCCTTCTGTTCCCATGCTCCCATGCTCCTTCTTCTCGGTCTTTTTGGGCTGGAGCATGGCCAAGATGTTGAGCAAGATGCCTCCTTGAGCAATAGTAATGCCCGAGAGCAGCTGGTTGAGCTCCCGGCATTGTGGATAGTCAACTGCAGATGGCGGGGGGTTGATGCTGGTCTTCTTGTTGTCTCTCGCGGCATTGCAGAAGTTATTTGATGGCATTGGTTTATTCAACTAATTTGTTATTTTTTTGTGCAACTTCCTACGTAATATTTCTCTTAAAACAAAGCAGAATGTATCATAAAAAACGAACGAAGAACTTAACGAAATTACAATGATTAATTATTTTATTTTTTATTTTTATCATATTTTTCCACCAAAGACAAATTCTACGAAAGTAACTTATGACACATCATTTTTTTACATATTTATATCCGTAAAAAATTTATAAAAATAACGAATTTTATTTATTTTATTTGGAAAACAATTTGAAAAAAAAAGATGATGTGTCGTTTAAATAACGGCCATCCTGTGTTTTATATCCTTAGGTTTCCTTATTCCGTTTTGTGTTTTATACATAACACTTACGAATTAATTTGAATATTTTAGCAGCTTCCTGCTATTATTCAATCTAAAAAAGCAATAAATTTATCTTTATAAATATATTAAGTTTAAACGAAGTGTACTTTATAAATGTATTTTATGGACATCACGTGAAATTTTACCAATTTAGTAAATAAAATCAAATTTACGACGTCATAATGTATACATTTTACTTTATTTCTACTGCTTTCAATCTGCACAATTCTGACATACTTTAACAAAAATCCTTAGTGCATGTTGATCTCGGCTTTAGTGCATGTTGTTCTACAATCCTTAGTGCATGTTGGTCCTCGGGTCAATTAAAACACATGTGATTAATCTTTCGTGCTGTTGTAAGTATGTTAATAGTACTATGGTAGTAACGTACAGTATTGTTAGCACACTCTCGAAACCGGTAGACTAAAATCTCTATGAGTGGTTTTATACTAAGATAACTAGCATCTTTATAAGAAATAAAAATGACTACGACAAAGTAAGTAAGTTCAATCGTGAGTCTGGGTTTAACAGACATCAATAGTACGATAGAGGAAAGGCAAATGAGATGGTATAGGCACATAGACTTGGGAGGATGCAAGGGAGAGCTGGCAGACGATGGAAAAGCCTAAAGACAGTTTGTGGACTCCTTTTGATCCACATAGGGAGCAGACATGATTTAATAAAAATGCATCAGAAACTGAATATTTGAAGAAAAAACACTTTAGATTTTTACCAATTTTTACCTTTACTTTGACTCATATTTGTGGTATTGTTATAATTTGTATTGAGAATAAATATGTTATCTGATAACTCATGACCATATGATAAATAAATGAATCGTCATTGTATAAGCTATAAACTAAATGAAGGTGGACTGTTGCACATTGTTTGCTGAATTAAAAACCGCATTCATCTCAGCTGAAATCTCTTGTTTATAATATTTCACACTAAAGTATTATTAGTATAAGCCGAGACTGGTAAGCCAACCGCCAATTCACAACTAGCAAAGTGCGCGGGGAACATATTTTGGCAGGAGCAGTTAACAGTGCACCGCGTTGCCCGGAATGCAAATGCACTCCATTAAACCAGACGTGCAGTTATTTTGATTCCACGTGGCAACGTCACTAATTCACTAGACATAATTTCATAATTTCATTGCTATTTGCAATGCAGTCTGTACAAACTCTAATACATATTATTGTGTTGTGATGGTTGGAGCATGTGAACCGAATGAGTGAAGAATGAGAATAAAACAGATTTATAAGGCGAATATGATTGGTGATATAATAGAAGCAGGAGAGCACGAAAGCAAGCTTGGCATAAACAAGTTTTTGAAAAACTAGCAATATATCTAGGAGTTCCAAAAAATTGAGTAGTGTGGGTATCAATCATGGGTAGAATGGGAAATAAACTTTAAAAAAATGGCGTAAAGTGATCACTTAAGCAGCTCGTGACAGGTCATCAGCCGTATGATAATCATGACTACCATATTCTTCTTCATCTAAGTTAAGATGTCAAAATATAAAAACAACTATTATCTAGAGAAACCCCTGATTTGCGTACAAGTATTTTTTTAGTTTTTTTGAAGATCACCCAAAATATAAATATTTAGACGTTAACTCAACGTTATGAAAAAAAAAATCAAGTAAAAAATATGCATGGCGTATAAATTACAATGTAAGATTACATATATTCATATGTAGAGAGTAATTTTTCAATTACATAAAAAAATTCAATCAGATTATAATTAAGTACGTACTTATATAATAAAAATCACAGGACAAAGTAAATGAGAAAATTATAAAACACCATTCAGACGATTTTGTATAAAAATGGCACATGATAAATAAATCTAATATCACTTTTATTCTTTTTCTTTCTGCTTAGGTGCTCGCACTCCCCTTTACTTCACCATAATCTCCCATTAATCTCTTCCTACCAATTATATATTTATTCATTTTAATTTATTGCTTAATGCGATTCAAAATGTTATCAATGGTTTTTCACAAAGAAATGTCAATTTTAAATGTGATTCGTATTAAATATAAGTCTGAATCAATATGAAGGAGAGAGTCCTTTGGGAAAGAGGTTTCATCAATATTCTCGTCCCGTATTGACAGGCAGTATGGATCTGTGAGGGTAGTGTAGGGACTGATAGGTACGAGAGGCGTGATCGCCTAGTGTAATTACACAACGTTTTCCCTTAATCTTTCAGTAAATTAATATTCTTCCATATCAATAATATTTTTAATGTTTACTTCGTCAACTTTATGGTCAGTCATTTTTTTTATAATCCGTAATGTAATCACGCTCCGAGATTTTAGTCTACCGATATCAAGATATACCCATCTCTTCGTCAGGACAATTACTACAACAGCATGCAAATAACACTTCACGTCACTACCATAGCACTATTCACATACAGACAACTACATAAAATATTAATCACATGCGTTTTCGGTCGAACCAAAAACCAACATACACTAAGATCGAAGACCAATATGAACAAAAGGCCAAATACATGATAGATAGTTCATGCAAGTTCTCGCGTCGACAAAAAAGGCATGTGATTAAAAAAATGTGTAGTTTTAAGTGAGTGAATAGTGCTAAAGAAGTGATGTTTAAAGGATGGACTAAATTATATCCTACATGCGTCGTAACGGATACGCCGAGTTGAAGAGACGAGAGAAGGATAGAGACTTGTAGATACTAAACAAGAAAGAAGCAAACCAATAATCACAAAGGCTGTAACCCACGATGAGTGACGTGAAGTATTTTTCGCATGCTGGTGTAGTGATTGTCCTGACGAAGAGACGGGTACTTCTTATTACTCAGATTATGTTATAATCTTCTGTATTAAGTAAGGTTTTCTACATGACACAAGTCACACTTTACATTTTTGTTTTTGTGTCTGTGTTGTAAAAAATCCAGGACTGCATCCACCCTGCTGCAGGCTAAAATGATGTCGTTTGTTGAATTTAGATGCGCTACCACAGCCTCCATGATCAATGGGGTAGTAAGGTGGGGAAAGCGTTTACATGTTCAACCATAAACACTTCCTTGAACAATCATTCGGTCCACATGTCAACCACCTAAATTTGATATTTTTTAAATATAAATGACCCTTGATAATTCATAAATGCGAAACTTGTTAAAGGGGATTTGTTAATTCCTCTTGAGACCGTGCGAACCTCTGGCCTAGGGGTGAATTCGCTAATTAACGAACCTCACACCAACGAGGGTAGGTTGGAAGGAATACTTCACGGCACAAGGCTTTGGCAATTGGACCAATTTATTGCTCTCACCAGCTATACACCGTACACACTCTACGTCCAATTTTTCGACACTATCAAAACTTAAATCCAGTAACCCTATCGTAAAAAGTATCGTAAAAATTACGACGGCAAAAAGACAATTCCTGGAAAAAACAATGTTCTGTTCCGCGCCTCCTGTATCACAATATTCCCAATGTTCGCAATGTTTTCTCTACCTCCTTCCCTAAACTTTTTTTTACTTTGCCTCCTTTTGTTTTTTTTTTTTAAATCTTCAAGTACTTTCTACTCTCTGATTGCAAACAGCTATATATGGTATCAAACGTTTTGACTAATATCATTAATCTGTTTTTGGTTGGTTGTAAAGAAGGATGAAAGTAGACTGAATGCAGTCGAAATGCGATCTCTCAGAAGAATGTGAGACAAAACGATGTATGATAGATGTGCGAATAGTGAAATAAGGAAGGAATGCAAAGCTGAGATAAGCATTATCGATAAAATTAAGAAAGGTGTGTTGAGATGGTTTGGACACGTGGAACGAATGAGTGACGAAAGAACGGTAAAACAAATTTATGATGCGAATGCTAGTGGGAAAAGAAGCAGAGGAAGACCGAGAAAAACATGGCACGATCAGGTATGCCAAATACTTGAAAGTGGTCAGGTTAGGAGTCGTAACAATCGGCAGGTATGTATGAGGAGATGCATGAACGTGGAAGAGGCGAAGAATGTTTGCAAGGACAGAGTGGTGTGGCGCTCTATTCTCTCTGCCTACCCCTGCGGGGAAGCGGCGTGATGGTTAGTTAGTTAGTTTAGGTTGGTTGTAAGATATTATTTTTTAGTAATAAGCCCGCCAATGTGCTAATTTCATTTCTGTATATGAAGTTTAAATAAATAATATCTTTCTAATGAACATTTTTTTCAATATTACATGATATGTTAAACCCAATGAATATAAATACTTATTACTAAAATAATAAAAGTTTTTAGTAACATTATTTATTCCCGTTGTAATTCTATGCCGTATTTCTTACGAATGTTTAGTAACAACGTCACTCGTATGATAGTTCAGTAATCTAGGGTTAAGCCTGTTCTTCTTGCAATGCTAAACGTACCTTTTACAATATTTTTTATATATTTTAATTTATTGCATTGGTATAAGATTATTGAGAGCATTATCGATAAAATTAAGAAAGACTTTGAGATGGCTTGGGCATGCTAATTAAATTACAGAATAAAGAACAGTAAACAAAATTTATGAGAATAATGTAGCTAGAAATTGAAGCTGAGGAAGACCGACGAAAAATTGGCATGATCAAGTATTTAAAATATTTGAAACTGGTCAAGTCAAGAGTTGGAATAATCAGAGGATGTATAAGGAGATGCATGAATGTATGTAGAAGAGGCAAAGTTGTTTGCAAATAAGAATGATGTGGCGTTCTGTTTTATCTGCCTACCCCTGCGAGGAACCAGCGTAGTGGTGAGTTTATTTGTAGCAACGGTATTATTTTTTAAATTATTTAGAATTTTTATAAACATTTTTGAAATGTTTATTTTTGTTCTACAAATATTGAAAGAAACAGGAATAAACTTGACAAACTAATGCTTAAAGCAATAACAATTTTGTTTGAAAGTATCTTTCGCTCTGATCCATTTTCAAGCGATGCAAAGCTTTATATGTACATTTACGAACCTTTACAACGTAACATAAAAATGTATGTACAATGTATAAAATATCAGCAAACTCAGTACTCGAAGCATGGCTAATTTTCATCCATTGTAAACTTGTTTACCATTTATACCTTTCGCAGGAATTCGCTTACCACTACAATATTTTTAATATAATATTAAAAAAAAACAACTTTTATGCTCTTTCATCTTTTATTTTATTTAAACAGAGACCGGTTTTGTTGTTACCGACATCATTAAACTGGTGGGAGGTTACACAAAATGCTATGCTATAAACATAGCGAGGCAGAGATTGAAAACCATGATTATATGTATTTTTCCGACAAAATGAACTTATATATTTATATTTTTGTATGAAAACATGATTTTAAAATAAGAACATGATCTGTCCTTTATCAGGTACACAAAAAGCAGGGGTCAAGAACCACACATTTTTATTTAAGCTTTACTTAGTAAATACCACTATTTATTAAAATCTATCGTGACGCGTGTTGCGATGTATTCCGCATCATTTTCAACACCGGAAATCAAAACATAATAATTTTTATAAGTGGTATTTACCAAGAAGTGTAACATAGATGGCTGTTGTGAACTCACATGTACTCTGTACTCTGTCGCGAGTTATCAATATATCTAGGAGTTCCTAAAATTTGAGTAGTGTGGTTTTCAATCATGGGTAGAATTCGTGAATATTATACATGTGTCTTACTTAGTCCGCCTCCGTAGTGTAATGGTCAGTACGCTCGGCTACCGTTCTGGAGGTCCCGAGTTCGATTCCCAAGGGGGGTAAAATAATTATAAGTGTTTTTTTTTCACTTTTATATTTATTCAATATTACCCAGGACTGGTACCTGAAGCGGAGGGCTGATCACCTTTCCTTCACGTGTAAACGATCAAGATAACACTGCGTTTATATGACGCAGTGCCCTTTGCACCATTGGGGTGCGGATAAGGTTTTTTTATTATTTATTATTATTATACATGTGTAACGTGTCACTTAAACAAGTCTATAGTCGTAAGCCGCGCAGACTTCCTTCTTCATTTTGGTTGATTTGTCATAAATGAATGGACAAATATAATGGCATTTTCATTGTTTTTTATGTGTACATTTTTTAAATAAGTGGAAGCTTAGGTAAATGCTTCTAGTTTCGAGCGATTCGGGTAATGAGCTCAGATTTCGAAAAAAAATCATCTCGTTTTGCGAACAGAAGAAGCAGGGATAAGCACTTTGGAGACTAAGACGTCGGAAAGATCAGAGGTTGAACTAAAATAACTTCATAATGAGAAATAAAGGACGGTGATAGCGAAAAAAGGACACTTTAGAAATAGAGGAAGGAAGAGAGGATGATACCATTTCATTTCTTTGATCAAATAAATATTTGCGAAATTGAGTGAGATGAATAGTTCCACAAATTCTCTATCACTCTTCATACCTTTTTTTGTCGCGTTAAAAGTGTATTCTGTAAAACTGGAAAGGTTTTAATGAGACAGAAATTTATCGGCTTTTTATACCAGATATTTTCATCGAAAAGATGTATCTTTTATATTAAAATTTGCTTAAATTAAGGGTGAAATAAATGCTAATAAAAGAGTTTACCTTTATTTGATTACATAAAACTGTTTTTTTCCGATATTTGAGTGATGTGATTGTCAATCGTGGGTAGAATGGTAAATATTACACACTGTATAAATTGATCACTTGAACCAAACAATAACAGGTTATTATTAACCCTATAAATGCCCAGACTTCAATATTCCCAACTCAAAAGGCTTAATTTTATTTGGATTGTGTTTTGTTAAATAATTTCAATGATGTAATTTTTCAAGAGACCGGAATGTATTAATTCATTTTACCATTTTTTTATTTGTAAAAAATAACTGTTTCGAGATACGAAGAATTTGGGTGAAGAACAGTTTCAAAGAACGAATTTATTTCGAAATGCGAGATTACCCTGTATTATGCAATATATGACCTTATTTTTCAAGATAACAAGAACTTTAGATTCGGATACAATTCGCAGTCTTCTCTCCTTGTCTTACCAGATCTTTTAAGTCTTTTCATCAACTTAAAATGATTTTGTTATTAAAATTATTCTTACAAAATAATTCCTTACATGATGTTATATAAATGGGCCTTATCGTGTTTCTCCTTTTGTTCTTATTGATATTTAATATGCCTTCTTTACACGAGTCTTTCCTACATCTTTTATATTTGACGCTCCTTTGATGAAGCTTATAATTTTCATTTACTTTCGACATCATGATAAAATGCTTCGAGATGTTGTTTAGTGTGTATGTGTGTTATATATTGTTTCAGCATTCACTTTGTGATAAGATATAATTAAATTATAAATAAAACACTTGTTTTTTTTTATCACTTGAGTATTATATTGTTAAGACTAGTTTCGAAAGCTACAGATGCTTCCATCTACGGGTTTGAATTAAAACAGTTTAAATTCAAACCCGCAGATGGAAGCATCTTCTGAAACTAGTTGTAACAATATAAAACTCAAGTGGTAAAAAGCAAATATTTCATTTTTAATTTACACATAAATCATAAAAATACTACAGAATTTTTTTTGTATATTTTCACTGAATATCGCGATTTCGTGTATAAGTTTTGTATTTTCACCTGTTATTAGAAACATCTCTAGTTCTCGAAACTAGTTGTGTTTTCAAATTAAAATCAGAAAGTGGTATTATACATGCGTTTTTTTTAATCACGTAAAATTTTAATTAAAAATGTATAATTAAAACAAATGATAAAATATTACGAAGAATACAATTATTTTACAGTACCTACTCAATAAATTCATAATCATTTTCAACAACTTACAAAGTATAGAGGTACACATTTAAAATAAAGCTGGCAATTTGTTAAATGAATATTTGATTTATCCCACCTAAAAATGATTGTGAAAATTATTATTATTGTAAGATGAATGTTTTCCCAAATTGAAGTTATTGTTAAAAGCCCGTGGTGCTATCCATTTACTTAATTAAACTAACACACCCCTGTTCGGGTGGGAACCCATAAAGCAGCATACCTCGGTGGCCAAACTTGCGTTTAAGTGAATAATAAACCACCCCTATTTTTGTACAACTAGTTCTTAATTGATGGTGAAAGGAGTTTAAAACTTTTAAACTAGATAAGCTGCTCTTTATTTGATTTGCGTATTTGTGTTGTAAAGTTAAAAAAATATTGCAATTATATTGTGGAGTATAAAGTACTCAGTGATTTACAGCATTTTAATTGTATTTCTGGGTTTATATTACTCCAATGAGGAGTTATTTATATTGACATCTCAACATAAATAAAGAAGAATGTGATGTCTAGGTATTAACAAGGCTTATTACCTACCAAAGGTTAGTTTAAGCGATCACTTAATACAGGTAACATTTACCATTCTACCACAAAACCCTAATTTTTGGAACTGGTCAAATTGACGTGAGGTTAAAATTTAAAATAATTTTCTTCAAGTGTTTTTTAGTATGTTAAATGGTTCGGGAAAATTTTCACATACGTTTCATAAAGGTCTCTTCTAATTAACAAACTTAGTTAATTCAACAATAGATCGGTAGTGTAAAGGCAAAGGGGTATATCTGTCTCAGATCAAATTTTACAGGAGAGCAAAAACAAAGTTGTGAAATTAAATATCTCTTTTGTTTTATGTATTTTCACATGTACATATCATAAAAGAACTAAATAAATATTGTATCTGCAGCTACATTCTTTTGCCAGATTATGGAATACACTATTTTTGACATTTAGTGGAACAAACTTAGAAAAATAAAAATTTGACAGATTAACCCCTTTACACTACCGAGATATGATAACGATAACGATTACATAACACATTGTCCGCCTCCGTAGTGTAATGGTCAGCACGCTTGGCTACCGTTCTGGAGGTCCCGGGTTCGATTCTCAGGGGGGGTCAAATAAATAAAAGTGATTTTTTCACTGTAATATTTATTCAATATTACCCTGGACTGGTACCTGAAGCGGAGGGCTGATCACCTTTCCTTCATGTGTAAACGATCAAGATAACACTGCGTTTCTATGAAGCAGTGCCCTATGCACCATTGGGGTGCGGACAAGGGTTTTATTATTATTATTATATAATACAAAACTAAATATTCACAACACTCTGTGTGTGTCTAAATCTATGTGCATGAATCTGGGTGTCTCCACTTATATACGGAGTAATTTTTATATTGACATTTTAATATAGTTCCACCAAAAATGGGATTTTTACCAATATTTATCTCAGTAATTTATTCGATACTAGGGTATAAACGGCTTAATTGAATACTTTCTCAGATCTCACCCTATTCCACCAGCGCTCAAGCAACCCGGCCTCACGAAAATGTATCAAGTTATATTTATTTACAGTAGTTTTCCGGAAAGAAGGCTGGGTAAGGTAAGCTGCCTCAGAGAGTGGAAGTAACAGATAGATGCCGTGCTCGGGAAATCAATGAGCTTCCTTTGCGTTGCGTTAGTCTTTCCCACTTACTCGTGCATAATTGAGACACCCTCACAGCCAATAAAAACTCAAGGATTCGAAGGACTCGCTACTATCAGAAATAATTTTTTCGTTTTATCGATGAGGTTTCTGGAAAGTACCTACCCAAATTCAAATATTTTAAGGTATCTCAACTTTGTCCGCCTCCGTAGTGTAACGGTCAGCACGCTCGGCTACCATACTGGAGGTCCCAGGTTCGATTCCCAGGGGGGGTCAAATAAATATCAGTGATTTTTTCACTGTTATATTTATTTAATATAACCCTGGACTGGTACCTGAAGTGGAGGGCTGATAACCTTTCCTTCATGTATTAATGATCAAGATAACACTGCGTTTATATGATGCAGTGTTTGGAGTTTAAATGAATGAATGAATCTCAACTTGCCATGAAATATGTATCGTTCTTCCATTTTTTTTGTGAAAAAGGTGAAAGTCTGAGCACCCCAGGGCTTATGACCTGGCATTTGGCTGACTTAAGCGATCACTTTATACACTTGTGTAACAACTAGCATAGGCTCGTCTCAAACATACATCTGAGAGATCGCTATTCGACCACACTCTCATCCTGCTTTTGCCAACCTCATATTTCACTTCTAACTATTAGGGTTGGTACCAGTACTCCATTGTGTATTGCCACTTGGCTTTCGTTTAAATTAACTTTTAAACTTAAGGAAGAATTTTTAATACTAGGAACGTTAGAAATCATCAAATGATGGTGAACACATGTAGAACTAATGAATGAGGAAAAAACGGTAAAAAAATATGAGTTAAATGTAGTGGGAAAAAGGAGCAGAAGAAGACTGAGAAATACTTGGCACGATCAGGTATGTTAAAAACATGAAACCAGCCGGGTCAGGAGTCGACCTAATCGACGGGTATGTATGAGGAGATGCATGAATATGGAAGAAACGAAGAATGTTTGCAAAGACAGAGTGGCGTGGCTTTACATTTTCTCTGCCTACCCCTGCGGTGAAGTGGCTCGATGGTTAGTTATTCTGCTTTAATTCAAACGAATAATGTATTGCATAATCAGTTTATCAATTTTTATTCTTTTAAAACATCAGACAATACACATTACATGACAATAATCATGGCAATTTTCTGCGAAGAAGCAGTGTGATGGTAAGTTAGTTAGAAAAGGCTAATTAGGGATGAAGCCTTTTTATTTTTTCCCTGCGGTTTATTGTATTATCTTTGGCATCTTTGAATGAAAGTCACAATTGAATATCACGGAGTCAAGCTTTACCTATAGTCTCCGAGTGAGCAGAGCCTTTGGACCGATGCATTTGGCCCACAAAGGATGGAATGATATCACCGAGAAATATCTGGGCACAGTTCCAATTCTTCGGTAAATGGAATTTTCACTCATAATAATGGAAAAATGAGTTTGGGCGCAGCGAAGCGCGAACGAGAAAAATCCAGGCAAAAAAGAAGTGTTTCTGTTACATTATCAAAACACCTCGGATGTTCTGGGAAACTCGGAAATATGTTACCTCCGACGGCAACATAGTATACAACTAAGTACAACATTTTATAATAATAAATAATAAATCCCTTACCGCACCCCAATGGTGCATAAAGGCACTGCTTTATATAAACGCAGTGTTATCTCAAACGATTACACATGAAGGAAAGGTGATCAGCCCTCCACTTCAGGTACCAGTCCAGTGTAATATTGAATAAATATTAGAGTGAAAAAATCACTTATATTTATTAAACCCCCCTGGGAATCGAACCCGGGACCTCCAGAACGGTAGGCGAGCATGCTGACCATTACACTACGGAGGCGGACAAAAAGTTTTAAGTGCGCCTAAATCCTTATTCATAATATTATCTGGGTTTCTCCACTAGGGAATTATTTTCACATTGAATTCTCCACACTGATGAAGAAGAATATGGATGTCTGCTAACAATTATTACATTATCACATTAAAAACTTACCAGCGAAAGCTAAACCGGTAGCACGCAATGAAGTCCTGGTTCAAACACTAATTATACATACATTCTAAAGAAATAAACAAAGAGTTGGAAAAAAGGAGGCTTTTATTAGACTAATACAGTAAAATACGCTCTCTCAGACGAATGTGCGGCAAAACGTTGAAAGATAGATGTTCGAATGGTGATATCAGGAATGAATTCAAGGCTGAGATAAGCATTATCGTTAAAATTAAGAAAGGTGAATTGAGATGATTTAGGTATGTGAATCGAAAAGAAAAGAGAGTAAAAAAATATGATATGAATATGATTTGTAATAGAAGCGGAGGACAATGTGGTCGGGTCAGGAGTCGGAATTATCGGCGTTTATGCATGAGGAGAGGAGATGCAAGAATCTGGAAGAGGCGAAGATTTTTTCTTTCCCGCAAAGCCTGATTCACTCCCGCAAAGCCAGAATTTAGAAGTTTGTATGCATGAAGAATACATCACAAAGGTGTTCATTTCGCAATGGCGGGAATCAAATCAGCGTCGCCAGTTTTACAGTCATGCGTTTACGCAGCAATTGATGCAAAATGAATTTTTACTAATGTTGAAATAATGCTGAACGTAGCACAAGTGATGACTTAAACCAGCCAGACAAATTAGTCCTGAGATGCTCAGACTTCTATCTCCCTTCATATAAAAAATATGTTTCATTTGAACTTACGATTTCTATAATAATAAAATAAAGTCATTTAAGGAAGAAGTTTCAAAGTTTATGACTGTATCTTTGTTTGATAATGAAAAAAAAGCTTTATGTTATTCGGGCTTACTTAGCACTTTTCTTATCTTATTTTTAAGCTCAAGAATCCTCTGTTAAAATAGAGCTTCGTGCCTCTAATGCCTCCAGTACACTATCGCAATACAATATATCTCCTTCTCTTGAAAGAACCTCTCTCAATTTATTGTCAAATGGGCTTAGAAGATAGAGATAACTTGTACAAAATGAGAAAACCTTCTAGATATAGTAAAATAATTATAGATTGTAATATACACTAATAAAATACAACTGTTTAAAGTAGCTTTATGATTAAAATGGTATTTAAATAGACAAATTCAGATTTTTTCATCAATATTTAACAAAAAAATTAAAGGATTAATATTTTTAACATTTTTTTGCAGTGAACAAACTCTAAAAACATATTGTATTTTATTTTAACATAATTCATATTTTTTTATTCCTATTTTGAATTTTATGGAAGTCATACCAATGTATAAAATTTTACAGTTGCAGTTTTATGAACATATATACTAGGAAAAATATATAATACCTACATTTTATTTTTTGACATCTCATCAAACATGAAGAAGAATATGGAAGTCTGGGTATTTAAAAAATATAATTGAGATGAAAAAAAAAAATGAATGGAGATAATCCAGATTTTGAGAACAAGTATTTGGACACACTCAAAATGTTGTATATAATACATATTATTTTTGTCTTATATATTTCCGTTTATTATGTGATTATTTTTTTTTCAACTGCATATTTTTCGTGTAATATGCTAGTAGGTACTTTACTATCGGGTTAATACTATCGGGGAATTAATTTGTAATTTTTTAAAATGTTTTATTCATGTTAATGACTCTTTTCAACAAAAAAATACATTTTATGATATGTAAGTATCAGCTTAGTAGAAAAAAAAATACTAAGTTTTTTTTTATAATTAATTAATTGCAGTCATTTTGTGATAAAATTCATCCATTTTAAATTTTAATTTTAATTGGTAAATACCAAGATTTATTATTTGATTGATTTATTCTTAAATATAACTATGATTCGTGTTTCTAAATATTACTATGATTCGTGTTGCGGAAAGCATCGAAACACGTGCAAAATAGATTTGAAGAAAAAGTTGTATTTACTGAGCAAAAAAATAATTATAAATGAATAAAAAAACAGTTTCGAGGCAATTGCTTAAAAATATAATTTCTCAAGTTACCAATTAAGGTTATACTGCGTCTATATGATGCAAGTTTGTGATGTATTTTTCACATTTACCTTCCCTTTCCTTACTATCCTACCTGCAGATAAGCCTCTTAAAAGTACAGGCTTAAAAATAGAATAAAAAAGTGCCAAATGCACAACTTGATTTTTAAAAAGGTAAATATTATTTATTGATTCGGCAGTAACTTTGTGGAATGACATGTTGATTATTTTACAAAAAATTAAACTGCGTCTATATGATGCAAGTTTGTGATGTATTTTTCACATTTACCTTCCCTTTCCTTACTATCCTACCTGCAGATAAGCCTCTTAAAAGTACAGGCTTAAAAATAGAATAAAAAAGCGCCAAATGCACAACTTGATTTTTAAAAAGGTAAATATTATTTATTGATTCGGCAGTAACTTTGTGGAATGACATGTTGATTATTTTACAAAAAATTAAACACTTGTACATATAACCACTTAATGAGTTTTATTTCATAACACACGACTAGTTCGAAAACTACAGCTGTTTCTTTGTACAGGTGAATAGTTAAACTAACGAAAAAAATAGATTTATATTATCCACTGACACTTCGTGATGGAAGTGCATTTTTAATATATTATTAGATTAAAACCAATATTTTTAGCTTTTCCACTTTTTTTATTTGACCAGCGACCGGGTTTCGTCGTTACCGACATCATCAGACTAGGGACTGACCCCAGTCTGATGATGTCGGTAACGACGAAACCCGGTAGCTGGTCAAATAAAAAAAGTGGAAAAGCTAAAAATATTGGTTTTAATCTAATAATATATTAACGAAAAAAAAAATTCTCTTGTAGATGAAAACGTCTGTAAGTTTTCAAAACTAGTCATGCGTAATGGAATAAAACTAATTAAGTGGCTATATATACACCCTTATCCGCACCTCAATGGTGCATAGGACACTCTTTGTCATATAAACGCAGTGTTATCTTAATCGTTAACACACGAAGGAAAGGTGATCAGCCCTCCGCTTCAGGTACCAGTCCAGGGTAGTACTGAATAAATATTACAGTGAAAAAATCACTTATATTTATTTTACCCCCCCTGGGAATAGAACCTGGGACCTCCAGAACTGTAGCCGAGTGTGCTGACCACTACACTACGGAGGCGGAGAAAGTGGTTATAAAAGTGTTTTAATTAAAAAAAAAAGATGAATGTGAAATGAAATTTATATTCTGTTTAAATAAAGTGGGGAAATTCCTAGTAATACCCTGCAAAGTCTATTAACAGCTTCTGAAATAAGGGTTCGTGTGAAGTAACCCAACTATCCTTGAAAATGGTTGACGGATTGACTTTGCCGTAGTGTAGACGGCGGGACACCGCAAAATGCTACCACAATTTTATACTGGAGGGAAATCGGACGGCTTAGCCAGAACTTCATTTCCACAGGCGTTAATAATAATAGAGCCTGATATCTGCTTAAGGAAGCGTTAAATTTCAATGTTTAACTAGACATTTACAAATTACACGCTTGCTGTTATATCTCTCAAATAAATATGCTGCAAAATGATGTGTGATAGGTGTTTGAATGGTGAAAAAAGGAAAGAATGCTAACTAACTAATAACTAACTAACCATCACGCCGCTTCTGGTAGGCAGAGAGAATAGAGCGCCACACCACTCTGTCCTTGCAAACATTTTTCGCCTCTTCCACGTTCATGCATCTCCTCATACATACCCGCCGATTGTTACGACTCCTAACCTGACCATTTTCAAGTATTTGGCATACCTGATTGTGCCATGTTTTTCTCGGTCTTCCTCTGCTTCTTTTCCCGCTAACATTCGCCTCATAAATTTGTTTTACCGTTCTTTCCTCACTCATTTGTTCTACATGTCCAAACCATCTCAACACACCTTTCTTAATTTTATCGATAATGCTTATCTCAGCTTTGCATTCCTTCCTTATTTCATCATTCGTACATCTGTCATACATCGTTTTGTCGCACATTCTTCTGAGAGATCGAAAGGAAAGGAAATCGCAGGAAAGAATGCAATATAAGTAATTTCATCAAAATTAGGAAATGAGATGGTTTGGACATGTGGAACGAATGAATGAAGAAAAAACGGTAAATCTAATTTATGAGGCTTATGTAGTTGGATACAGGAGCAGAGTCGGCATGTATGGGGAGATGCGTGAATGTGGAAAAGGCGAAAGTTATTTGCAGAGATAGAGTGGTGTTGTATTTGATTCTCCCTGCCAGTGATGGTTAGTTAGTCAGTTAGCCTGTTATAGTTTATTCGAGTAATCTATTGGATTTTTTTCTATCGTTATGTCAGACAAATTAGATTTTTCAATAAACATAATTTACACGACAATACAAATGGCAATTTCAATTTTTTCTGTAGCCCAAATTAATAAATTATACTTGTTAACACGGCTTGTTTTGAAAACTTCAAGTGTTCTTATTATAAAGGTGAAAATAAAAACTGTTTTTCAGGTCGTGTTTACATTAATATACTCAAATAAGTGGCTTCATACTAGGGTTTTATTTTTACATTTAAATCATGTTATTCCAAAAAAATATTGCCAAATAAATGAATCATAAAAATATTTGCTTTCTAAATAAACTGTTAAACTGTTTAATAATTGAATAATATCGTTTTTTTTAAATGCCGTTAAAAATTTTAAAATTACTTTTTTTAAATAAAATAAATTTTTCAAATAGTTCATTGGATCTAGTTTTGGTCAAATTTAATTTCAATGAAAATTTGATGACTTTTAATAATTTGATCAACTTAACAAAATTTTATTGATTTTATGCAGTGCCTAATGTACTATTAAACGAGGACAGCCATACAAAGACTACTGCTACCTATAGCATAAAATAAATAATTACTTTGCCTTTATGCGATTTACAATCAGAGTAACAATGCATTAAATTAATCAAAATAAGTTAGACCATTAGTGGGTACTTTAAAGTCTGCAAACAATAATTTATTTACCGTTGTCAGTTTTGTATTACGTTTCATGAATCGTATCAATCAGCTCAAATATAACTGAGCCCATCTCGATTACGGTATAGTCATAGCTAATCATATTATCTTCTAAATCTTAACTATCCTAGTAAGTGAGTCATAAACTCTGTTAAATCTCTGTAAGCCTGTCGGGAAAGCGAGTTTCGGGAACCTATCTGAAAATCCCCAAAATTCACTACTCACTGGAATATTCAAATTTTCATTAAAGCTCGAATATGTGTAGCCTGAATGAAAGGTCTGCATCCCGTGAAAGAAGGTATAACATACCATAAAGTCCATGTTTCTGACCTGATTTCATATAAATATTTCATAAGGATATCAATTAGAGAGAGAGTTTTCTTTTTAAATACTTCACTTTTCAAATTTTAAGTTTATTTTAAAATCTTAACATAAATGTAGAAAAATATGAATTTCTCTATATTTAAAAGGCTTATAACCTGTCATAAAATTGAAAAGCAATCACTTTACACAAGTGTACAACATTGTACCATGATTGACAACCATACCACTCAATTTTTCAAACACTTTGTAATATATATGATTAATATCATGACATAGTACATTAGTATGAGATGATTAAAGAAAACACGTTTTTTACCACTTGAGTTTTATTATAGACTACATTCAGGTTTTTCTGGATTTAAAACCTGAATTCTAATAATAATTTATTAAATAATATATTGTTTCAAAATTCTTCACCATTGCTTTCCATTTTTCCTTTGTTTTCAAACTCCGTCCCTTGACTAACCCCTTCCCCTTACTTTCCCCTCTCCTTATTTAAAGAACAATTTTATATTTTAGTTATTATACAGACCTGAATAATGGAAGTTTAACTTCTGAAACATGTAGTCTATAATAAAACTCAAGTGGTAAAAAACGAAGTGTTTTCTTTAATCATTGTAACATGTCTTACCACAAAGTTAATGCCGAAACAATAAATAAAATATAAGTATGAGATCATAACAACCATCTAGGTTGGATTGTTTTTGCTTTTATACGTTATTTTCATGCGTAACAATTTATGTATAATATTTTTTTTATACGTGTGTGTAAGTAAGAGTAAGGTATTTCTAAATGAAGCTAGACATACATCGAATGTCTAATGTCGACGTTTATAAGTTAAATGTCCTTAAATTCCATTAATTGATCCGGCAGTCACTTTGTGGTAAAATCTATCCATTTTTAATTAATGTTTTACATAGTAAATACGGTGTTTGAAAATGATGCGGAATGCATCGAAACACGTGTCATAGTAGATTTTAAGAAATAGTGGTATTTACTTAGTAAAACATTAATTAAAATGTCCTTAAATTCGATTTTATTCTAAAAAACAAATTATTTATCCACATCTGTAGTATTATGGTCATCACTAGTGAGTTCGATTTCCAGGTTTTTTACTCTTATATTTATGTAATATTACCCTGGACTGGTATCCGAAGCGCATGGCTGATCACCTTTCCTTCATTTATTAACGATCAAGATAGCACTGCGTTTATATCATGCAGTGTCCTATGCACCATTGGGTGCCGCCGATAAGAATTCGAAATAAAGAAACTTTTAAAGCATGCGTTATTCACTCTTAAATCACACTTTAAAAAACGTATTACAAATATAAAGCTACATACAAAGTTTTCCCGATGAGTAACTGGAATTATTCATTTAACGAGCTTTATTACAGAGCTTTAATAGTACGAAACTTTGCAAAGAGGTACAGCAACTTAATATAACAATGGAAACAAGACGTAAAAGTCACTTTTCTAAGAGTAATGACTTTAAAACTTTTACGGACAGGTTTATATACATCTTGTCAAATTGACGTATGAACGAATAAATTTAGTTCTTTGATAACTCAACATACAAAGATGAAGAAAAATATGGAAATCTGGATATTAACTAGACTATTGACCTGTCATAGGCTGTATAAGTGATAAGTTTACACACGTGTAACATTCACCAGTCTACCCATGATTGACAACCACAAATACTTGAAAGTGGTAAGGTCAGGAGTCGAGGAAGGAGGAGAGGAATAATTAGCGTGTATGTATGAGACTTTGTGTAAATATAGAATAGGCGAAAATTGCGTGCAAAGACAGATTGGTGTGGCGTTTTATACTCTCTATCTACCCCTGCGGAAAAGTGGCGTGAAAGTAAGATGGATTAGTTAGTTAAAGCGTGGATGAAAAACTAATAATGTATGTAACTGAAGCATGCAGTTGGCAAAATAAGGATGAAAGTAGACTGAAGCAGTCGAAATGCGATCCCTCAGTCGAATGTGCGGCAAAACGATGTATGATAGATGTTTGAGTGATGAAAAAAGGAAAGAATACAAGGCTGAGATAAGCACTATCGATAAAATTAAGAGAGGTGTGTTCAAATAGTTTGGACGTGTGGAACGAATGAGTAAGGAAAGAATGGTTAAACACTTTTTGAAAATTAATGCGAATCAAAAATTTTATGCTGAGACTTCATAGACAGGTATACGTAGCTGATTAACAACCCCTAACTAACATGACATGTACAATACCTTACTTGATTATATTAATCCGTATCTACGTTGGTCCTGAACAATCCCAACAAATATGACGTTTGAATAAATGACCGGCATTAGTAAAATTTCAGTGTGGAATTAGACACAACCACAAATTCCTCAGTATCCCGGTAACGGGAGTTTGGCATAGGTCTTGGCCTTACATTATCCGAATCGGATTCACGTAATGGGCCAACTTTCGACTGGAAAGCTCGCCGTCAGGGGCGGCCACGCCCGCACGCCCGCAGGGCTGCCCAAAATGATAAATACGAAGGTTAAACAAGGGAAGCGTTAAAAAAGACAAAGGTTTTAAACAAAGCTCGGAGCCTGAGTTTGGGAACAGTGTAACAGTAACTCTGAATAAATTCAACTAAACCCTCGTTCACCTGTAAGCGATAAAAGTAAATTAATGAAGTTTTTATAAAGTTTTATCCCCCGTATCAATCAAACGCGTATATTTTATGTAGATAATTTTGAAGTCATATTTATCACTACAAATTTAAAACCTTAATTAATTATTCAACATGGATGATAACGGGATTAGAATTTTTTTTTCACTAAATTTTAGGGTCTAATCTTAGAAATGACACTGATTGTATAGCCACCGAATCAGTCTCGAAATAAGTACGAGTATGTCCAAAATTCTCTGACGATTTGTATATTTAAAGAGTTAAAACCATCTTATAAACATTTGCCCACTCATAAACACAATTCAATATTTTTTAACGTTCTTTTAAATTTTACCTCCATTTACCAAATAATTTTACCAAATCTATTGTGTTATATTATATAAATATTTTTTATATTACGTGTAAGTATTTCGCAATTAGGACTACGATTTTTAGTAGTTGTTGATAGTAAACATAAAAAAATATATCTTCGTTAAATATAAAAGAAACACATTTAATGTTAATGCGATACAAGAATATTATTTTTTGAAAATGCATATTGAAAAGCGTTTTAGATATTTCTTAACAAATAAACTGAATTAATTAAAAAAAGCAAATTAAAATATTATGTTTGAGTAATGAGTTTAATGAAAATTAATTTATTTTTATTTTTATTATGTTTATCAAAATCTTCTTCCATCCTCGATTTGTCGGTAAAGAATTAAAATACGTTTTTCAAACAAGCTTATTTTTTATTTTTTTGACGTTCTTCGTGTAATTTTCACGATTTTGATATTTTTTCCTCGGTCACTTCCACACAATTATCCATGTAAAACGAAATGAAGCTAAGTTTTGAAAAAGTATATTTAAAAATATTTGTTTTACAATATAAGAATATATTATTAGATTAAAACCAATATTTTTAGCTTTTCCACTTTATTTTTATTTGACCAGCGACCGGGTTTCGTCGTTACAGACATCATCAGACTGGTGGGAGGCTATACAAATTGTTATGTTATATATAAAAGAAGGCAGGAGTTGATAACCATGATTTGATATAATTTTATTGAGAAATTAATTTAATTTGAGTGAATTTAAGTATTGTATGATATTAAAAATATTTATTAAAAAGGTTTTTTTTTGTATAGAGAGCACGATTTTATATAAAGTTATAATATATATAATAATGGATAGTATAAAACAATATAAGACATTTGGCAACCCTATTTTCTATCTTTGTTTACATACTGGCAAGCGATATTCATTTACAAGTTCACCAAACTACAGTGATATCGCAGTCAGGGTTGTCTGGTATACATACCTGACAATTGATATTTGTAATCGTTCTATTTTGCCCGGCATTACGTTATTACCTCTACGAAAGTATCAGAAATCCAAATTAAATTAAAGCTTTGGAAAATTACATTTCTAATATCGAAATAACAGACAGTCAAACCTGAATTAGTATTGATATACAAAATCACAATTTTATTACCGTTTTACTAGTTTTCTAGATATTTTTTAATGTTTTCAATTCATTTTAATACACACAATATTTTAAGTGTGAGTCCAAATCTTTATTCACAACTTTTTGTTTGTTAACATTAACCAAGGTGTCACCCTGTCAGGGCGTTATCAAACTACTGTGAGATAAAATGGATAATGCACTAACAAGGCGAAACAATCGTCACGAATTTTTTTTTTGTTTTTTTTTTTTTAATAAAATATGCAACTTGGTAGACTTTAAAAATCAATGTTTGATTTAAATACTCAAAGTACAAATTATGGAGTTCTACAAATTTAACGCCAAATCAGTAAATAAAAACTATTTTATTGTATTCGCGGTTTAAATCCAGTTGGCAAAAAAATTTAATGTACTTGAAATAGAGCAATTAGAGCTAAAGCGTATTATTTTTTTTACATCTCAACAAAGATGAAGAAAAATATGGAAGTCTGAGAATTAACGGGGCTTATCTATATCAAGCTAAGAAAAAATCTTGAAATATCCTAAAAACACTAAAAAAATTTTTTAAAGTGACATACAACGCAAAAATTGTAAACAACGTAAAATTGTATTCAATTTGTTGAACATGCTTAAAAGAAACTTTTAAATATTGTTTTGAAACGAAAACGAAGACTGAAAACAGTATTTTTGACATCTCAACATAGATGAAGAAGAATATGGAGGTCTAGGCATTTACAGGGTTTACGACCATCATAGGCTGGTTTAAGTGATCACTTTACATACATGTGACATTCGCCAATTCTATCCATGATTGACAATCACACTATTAATTTTTTTGGAATTTTTATATATATGATCCAATTTTTGAAACATTGTACAAAAATCACTAGAATTTTCGATAGTGACATCTATTGGTGAAACAAAGAAGCTTTTTTGATGTGCAGAAACTCTTATATTTGCGTGTAAGGTCAGAATCCTATTATAATCAAAATAAATAATCAAAATATTAAGCTAAATCGTGTTCAAAATATTGTAATATCTACTATTGCTCATACTATGAAAAACCATTTCCATTCGTTGGTTTACCGAATGATCCAAGGGTACTCGCAGATTGATGATCGGGAGTCGCTTCAGAAAAGCATTTCATTACTGAGCTCACTAGCTGAATGGCAGCAATTTTTACAGCTTAGCGGGATCTCGTTTTCCATGGGATAAGAGTTTTTTTCAGTTGGCATAATGTGCTCCCGAATCGAGGGTTCACGAATCTCATCATTTCCCTGACAAGTGTAATCCGGCGCGATGCGCTGCGTCACGGATTTATGGATACACAGCCCTAACGGGTTCCCGAGATTTGTATTGTTTTTATTGTTAGCCATAGTTCTTCTTCTTACCCTTATCCGCATCCAATTGTTCATAGGGCACTGCATCGCACTAATAGGGTGTTATCTTGATAACACTCTCCTTGTCATTCATCGTTCTTTTTGTGTAATACGACTTTAAAAAAAACACTCATTAATGACTACCGGTCTCAGAATAATCATTCCATTAACAGGTCATTAAAATAAAATTGTCTCGGTCTGATATTTGTACTCAAATAAGAGTTTGAATTAAAACAAATAAATCAAAATGGGAATATTTTTAAAAGTGGACTTGTAAAGATGGGTGGGCATATGATAGGAATGAGTGAAGAACGTGTGGTGGTAATAGAAGCGAAAGAAGACCGAAGAAAATCAATTATATCAAATAGTTGAAAGTGGTCATGTCAAAAGTCGGAAAGAGGCGAAATGTTTGCAAAAACAGAAGTGTGTGGTATGGAGCTCTATTCCCTCTGCTTGGCCCTGCGCGGAGGCAGCATGAAGATTTGTTAGTTTTTTTATAAATAAAAATAATAATAAGTGAATCGATGAATCAGAGATGTCATATATGGTAGCTATAGATCTAATCACTACACTAGTATTTCTCCAGTGAAATATTTTCATTGCGAACACGTAGGGGAGAGAGTTTTCTGTTTTTGCAGAGATTACAAGATCAGGTTAACGGGCCCGCCAATTAAGTGCGGCCCACCGATTCCCAGTAAAGTTCCGCTCAAACACAAGGACGTGACAAAAAGTTGCCGGCCTGCGTACAATCCGCCTAATGACAGTAACATTGATTGGAAAACTTCATTGCAAACTAACCGCTAAACTCCCGGGGCCATTGGAAATAACGAGAAATTAGCCGCGCACTGCCGCATGCCGACCGGGTGTTCCAACTCGCGATCAACGAATTGAAGGCATGACAAATGTCCACCAATCATTTTTTCACATGGCAATATCTTCCGTTCAACAAAAAAAGACTAGTGTTATTGGTCATCGTTTGCAATAAGAGGACGCATAGTATTTGTAGTATCAACAAAAATGAAACATTAATCACTATTTATTGCCATAAGAATAAGAAATATACACATAATATAAGGTGGCGCAAAAGTTATCACCCTATCGAAAATTGCATTTTTTTTCGTAAATATCTACAAATGTCACTTCTGTCTTAATATTTATAAAGTAAACAAACACAAAATAAGCGGCAATAAAATATAAAGCTATACTTTAAAAGAACGCGATAAAATCCTTTTTTTTTGAGGAATAATACTCTGGTGGTGTTAGCGCAGTGTAAATTTAGGCGCAGATTTCCCGGTCGTCCGACACCAACTGGGCAAACACTATGGCACGACGGCCATATGCTTAAAATTATGGAAACACAATATAATAGAAAACTGTAGAGGGCAACCATGAGACAACCATCCGCCATGAGCAACGTTCAAGAAATATGTAGCTCTGCCATCTCGTTCATACAAGCTGTTTTTCAAAAAAAAATCTTTTCACCTTCTGATATTTCAGATTTTAAACAAACGAGCACTTACGTATTATATTTACCAAAACAGATAGATAAATACAAATACGAATGTATTCAAATAAAACGCTATGTCCAAATTTCAGAGCAATCAGTACTTCTCAGTACTTCTATACGGAGTTGAATCATGGACCTTTAAGGTCAGCACTATGAACCAATTACAGGCATTTGAAATGTGGTTCCTTGTACCGATATGGTTAGCAACGCAAATGTGCTCCAAGGAACAAGAGCAGAAAGACAGTTGCTAACTGATATCAAGGTCCTGAAGGTGTCCTATCTGGGGCATGTACTAAAAGGAGAGAATCATGAAAGCTCAAAAGAAGGTTGATGAGGCGTGGGCAGAAGACAGGCCTCCTGGCTCCAGAATATACGAGATTAAACAGGGATCAGGACCATCGAGGCGCTGTTTAGAGCTGCTCGAGACAAGGACAATTACTATCAAGTGATTGTCGACGTCACGGGGACCTGAAATGACACGAACATAAAAAAAATATTTGAAACTAATATCGTAGTCATACAGGAGAAAGTGACCGAGTGCATTGTTTGACAAAAACGTGATAATTGACTATTTGATATCTTACTAGCTTAACATTGCCCTGAAAAAATCTCAAAGGATTTTAAACTTGGAAGCATAGTATATTGACTTGTTTAAAATGACTAACTGCATTGGTGTTTATTTTCTTGGAAAACAAAAGTGAGTTAAATGGCCCTCCTGAACATTTTACGTTTTGGTAGTTGGTTATTTTTTCCTGTACGACTACGATATATCCATTTTTATTAATACAAATTGAGACAACCACGTTCATTACTCATAATTTTCGCTTCATTTGTAAGCCGTGAAAATTTCTCGGACATTTTACGTGATAAAAAGTTTTGCAAATATTAACGGTCAGGTATGAATATACTCGTATATAACAAAATGTACAATAGTTCGTACGCTAAAACTTTGGTAAATTTTTCTATTGAGGACGCAAAACTGTGTTTAAGTTTTCCAGGACTTGCAGTCACGTAACTTTCTGACACATTACACTGGAACTAGAGACTACGTAGTATAATATTTCACTGAAACAGACTTTCAGGATATCAAAATGAAGTCTCCCATAAAAAAATATTGTAAAAAATAATAATAAAAAAATTAACTTTTACAAAAAAAATGTTCACAAATACTGACTGGACATTAATTGATACTCGTAGTGGAATAACAATTCCAAAATAATTATATGAAAATTCGAATGTGTTATTGTTATTAATTGATTCGGCAATCACTTTGTGTTGATAGTATCTGTTCATTTTTTATTGAAATTTTACATGGAAAGAACCACTATTTTTTTTAATATTGTTTACTTCGATGCATTCCGCATCCTTTTCAAACACCTTAATTTTATATGAAAATGACGTTGATGATGCATCGAAATACGTATTAAAATCGATTGTCACTCGTGTTTTGATCCATTTAGTCACAATAGGTTTTAAGAAAAATGAGTTTTGTCAAATTTAAATACAAATTAAAAATGATATTTTCAATCTTACATAAATAAAAGGAACATTTCTGCTTTAATTACTTACAATTCTCAAGTGTAAATGCTTAGCGTAAATTTAGTAATGGAAAATGGAAAGTGTTTTAGTCAATTATAATAAATAATTGTACAAATTTCAAAAATTGTGAATTTGTTGTCAATCATGGAAAAATGGTAATTAATACAGAACATAAATTATTTAAAAGTTGTCAAATAGCCAATGACAACTAAGCTTTGTAAATATGTACCTAGTCTTTGATATTTTAATAATGTCTTCATTCTTGTTAAGATCTTACAAACAAAAAAACAAATAGTTTTTATTATTTAAATAAAATCAGAAAAAAAATAATTCATTTTAGTGATACCAAGCATTAAAAAAGTCTATTTTATATATTTGATTTATATTAGAAGCACTAACCTCGTGATTTTCCATTTTATAATTAAAATGTTACTTTGTTTTACAATCTACCGGGTTCGAAGCTAACCGCTTCTTTATCAAGACTGATTTTAGAACAAAGTTACATTTTAATTATATGTTTTATTTGTATTGAAATTTACGTATTCCGGGATTAGAAGAATCTTACTTTTGATTTGTTTAAATCGTCTCAATGCCATATTTCCTTAATTAAAATATTCGATCTTTGTAATAAAATAAAGCACATTATCATGGACAAAGTTTAATTTTATATGGACAAAAGGTTTGGAGCCTTTATCACTCGAGTTTCTGAAGATCGAAATAATATATCGTCTCTGTTTCATGTTCAACAGAGGTGGTCACTTATAAAGTCTTATCAACTCATTGAACTATGAAAATGATGAAAAGTTTCGGAGCTTTTGTGAAATATGGCGCGAGGTGGAATTATTCATAGTAGCAGGAGAACTAGAGAATGGGAGGAGAGAATGAGAACGCAGAATAGTTTTATAAATGTATAATGTCTGTCTTTACTTGTTTTATATTTTATATACAATATAAACCCGCCGCGTTTATTTTACCTTAAATTTCTGAATACGTAAAAAATATAGAGACACTGAAAGACTCGGTGAGGATACATTAACAATATATATACCATTCATTAAATCATTTTATTATTTATTATGTCTGTCTTAACTTGTTTTATATTTTATATACAATTTATAACCCGCCGTGTTTATTTGACCTTAAATTTCTGAATACGCAAAAAATATATAGGCACTGAAAGACTCGGTGAGGATACATTAACAATATTTATGGTATTTATTATATCATTAAATTATTTATTATAATGTTTGTCTTTACTTGTTTTATATTTTATATACAATATAAACCCACCGCGTTTATTTTACCTTAAATTTCTGAATACGTAAATAATATATACATTAACAATATTTATATTATTTATTATAACAGACACTGGATTATTCATCTTATGGATGTGATGTCAATTTTAAAGGTGTCTCAACTTGATTCCCTTTTATATAAAAATTAAATAAATAAAAAACTATTAAGAATTTAAAAAAAAGTATATTATTTTAGGAAAAGGAGATTATTTCATCAACAGATTCGAGTATAACATTATCCGACGAATGTACGGCAAAACGACATATGCTACATGTTTGAATGGTGAAATAAGAAAAATGTTAATAAATACACTATCGAAAAAATTGAAAAACGTTTGTTGAGATCGTTTAGAAATGTGGAATGAATAAGTGAGAATAGAGGCAAATGTAGTTGAAAAAGGATCGGAGAAAACTTGGCATGATCAGGTGTTTCAAAAACAAAAAGGTCGGCGAAGGAGTCAAAATTTTTGGCGGAGTATGTATGAGGAGATGCATGAATGTGGAAGAAGCGAAAACTGTTTGCAAAAATAGAGTAATGTGGCTTTTTATTCTGTCTGCCTATCCCTTTGGGAAGCGGTGCGATGGTTAGTAAGTCCTATACCCGTAGTAAATACCCGTTTTTCTTAAATTATATTGAAAGACGTGTTTCGATGCATTCCGAATCATTTCCTAACACCGTATGGAGTTCAATTATTTTATCATTATCGATTGCAGTCATTTTGTGGTAATATCAATCCATTTTTAATTCATGTTTTACTTGATTAATACCACGATTTCTTAAAATCTAATATGATACGTGTTTCGGTGCTTTGAAAATGACGCGGAAAAAGTCGAAATATTTACCAAGTAAAACTTAAATTAAAAAAAAAGATTATGTTTTATTGTTTAATTTAAATGACTAGCTATTTACAAAACTACACACGTTCATAACCATTTCATATTGCGAAATGTTTTGTATAGTCACTGAATTTACCGAATTAGGGTTATCCAACAGCATATTTCACATATAACAATACATGTAAACTTCTGGGATATGAAAATCAAATAACATAACTGTCCAGTATAAAGTGCATTGTTGTACGGGCAAACAAAACAATTGTGATTAAATCAGACCCCATAATCATGGCTAGGGATTTCAGCAAGGTTAGAGGGAATTTCGCTCGGGGGAAGAGCTCGGGTAGGATCGTGGGGGTGGTCTTGGTAAACATTACAACAAACGTATTATCGAGCCTTTTCTCATTTCCTGCCGAAGCCTTTTTCAGAATATTATTAACACATTAAGGCGGTTAAGTTTTTATAGCCTCACCCTTAAATCAACCCCTTTCTTCTGTTTTTGGGTGTAAATAAAACAGAAAGCTTCCATTTAAAGTTTAAATTTGTTTGGTTATGTAAATTCACAAATCGATTTGAGTTTTCAGCGCCAACATAAGAATACAAAATACTGTAAAATATGTACATATATTTTTAAAAATTTAATGCTGCCTATTTTTTTGTACTTTTCAAAACATCATTACTTACATAATATTAAACAAACTTTATAGTTTTTTTTCCATTTATATTTTATTTTACCTGTATCCATTTTTCGTCTTTATCGACATCATCAGACTGGTATTAGTAACGATGAAACCCAGTTGAATGAAATGTTTGTGGAGAAAACTAAATTGTAGATATTATATTATATAAAATACTGTTCCACCGAGAAATGTCAGTATAAAACTTAAATCATTCCTAACAATACATTAACAGGGCCTAAGAGGGGGAAAATCTTCTAAAACAACTCGATAACTTAATGATCATTCTATCAATTTTATCCATTTGTTGTTTTCTTTAGAAATACTTCAGCATTTTCAGCATTTTTGTATCAAAATATTCAAAATGTATGATCTTCAATTTATTTATTTGATAAATATTCCAGCGATCTACGGTCAAATCCATTGATACCTGATCCAATGGTTGAAAGGTCCGCGTCATCGTGTGTTATTTATTGTTATCCAGGATGTTTTATTTATTCCACTCTAACTAGTGCGTGCTACAACTGTACGGAAGCGAGACAGCAATAATGAATTGCATTCTTTGGATCATTCACACCACGATTCGCGTAGCGGATCTATGAACATGCTTTTGACTGAACGTCGTCTGTCGCAAGCTCATTTTTGTACAATTATTTTACACAACGAAAAGTACTAGATTCTTTCAAAAGCTTTCTTTCGGAAAGTCAATATTTTCTCACCTTTTATTTTACATCATCCTTTTATATTAAATACCTCTTACTCAAATAACATATAAATATTTTATTTACATACAATCTTGAATATCATTTTTTAATAATATCTATTTAAATTAATATAAATTGCCTTTCATCGGAATTAATGCATTTTTTCTGATATTTTTTTGTTACAAATATTAATGCATTCTACTGCAAACAGATTTTATCAGACTGTAAACATTACATTGTCAGCTGGTTTTACATTTTTTTCAGAACCTTTTTGCCAGCAAAGCGCTTAATTAACAAGCTCGCAGAAAAATATGGCCTCTTGAATTACAATGTTACTGCCAAGGTAAAAGTTTTCACTAATTATTTAAGTGGAAAATTTCAAATAACTTAAAGTTTTCAGCGAATTTTGTAAAACTCTGTCGCTCTATGCGAGTGCTTTTTCTTTGATGTCTGTTTATTTTTCATAAATTCCCACCGATAAACACGCCGATATTTGAGCTCAGCCTTAAGCATTATCTCCTTGCTTTAGGGAAACCACTTCTGTTTATGTTGCATTACAAGAAATAATAGAAACAATGGATAAAAATAACGGAGATAATTTAAAAGGGGGTGCTTTCGCTGAAGCTGAACTTTCGCCATAAAAACAGAAGGCACCATCTAGGAGGAAGATGAAAATTACTTTTTAAGGCGCTTTTTTCAGCTTTTGTTCCCAGACGTGAACTCCTTTGTTCAAATGATTTGCTTCTGACAATCAGATGTTTTGCTTAATTTACGGTTTGATGTCATTTTTGTGATCGTCGTCTCCTTTATTTTACATACTTTGCCAGTTGATGTATTTTTTTTATCAACATTTGAATTATGATTTTTTTTGTTTTATCTCATATAGATGTCATATGGATGAAACGATAAAAAGAGATAAAGAAGTCTGAGCATTTACAAAAACAACAATTTGTCGTAGGCTTATTAAAGTGATCACATTGTACAATTATAACATTCACCAATCTACACAAAATATTTTAAATATTTATCCGTTTATTAAAACTTCTGTTCACATGCTACTTTTTGACACAATCTATGGGAGTTGAGTAAGCTTTCAACCTTTATGAAATACATATATGTAAATTTCTTACCGAATTATTTTACATGATAGGAAACGCTTTGAAAACTTGATTTTCAATTATTTGTTATTCTTATAATTGGACCTTTATTTTATTCACAGTTTAGAAAAATTTAAAACAATCTCATTCATGAAGGTCTCTGTTATATAGAAATTAACTCAACTCAACCATAGATGGTGCAGAGAACTCGCTTATGAATGAAAGTGTCAATTAAAGGACAAATACAACTTCAAACATGGGTAGAATGGTAAATATTATCCGTAAATATTATACGTAATCACTAGAAATATCGTAAGCCCTATAATAACTAGAACTTTCATTTTTTCTTCATTTATGTTAAGATATCAATAAACAATAGTTTTAGATTTTTAATTATTTTTTTTTTTGCCGTTTTTAGAGAAGTAAGACTAAATATTTACATCCTTTTCAAACATATTTCTCGCGAAAAGTCCTATCTTAAAACACCAGACATTTTAATACAGCTGCATACAAATTAAATTGAATTATAATTGATGTTCTTCACATTTTAAAAGTAAATATTTCAAGGGATAAAATCAATACGAACGCCATTTAATATTTTTACGAAGCTGAGGAAAATATAAAAAATTCTTACGAAATCAGTGACGTCGCCAATCTCAAATTATTTGTTCGACTTTTGTCTCTTATTACGCCCATTTGAATAAACTTCCATACACAAATTCTATATGTACGAGAATTTGATTTTTCTCTTTAGAAAATTGCCTTATGTGAGCTTTTTCAAAGAAAATCTATAGCAGGAATTCGCTTGAAAGAGTCTTTTATCAACTTATCTCCATATATACGCATATTCGACTGGGCTGGTTTATGTATTGACTGGGGAAAATTATGATAGAAAACATATTAAATGACATGTTATAAAACAATTTTTACTAAACGTCTTTGGAGTACTGTTTATACGTCTACAAGTACCTAATTAAGTATAACTAAACAACTAACTATTATTTTTTGACATCTCATCAAAGATGAAGAAGAATATGGAAGTCTGGGCATTTACGGGGTTTACGACCGTCATAGGCTGGTTTAAGTGATCACTTTACATACGTGTAACATTCACCAATTCTACCCATTATTGACAACCACACTACTCAAATTCTTGGAAGTTCTATATATATGAACCAATTTAAAAACCTTGTTCATGAATCACTAGAACTTCACTAGAGACATCTATTGGTGAGATGTAAAGAAGCTTTTTAACTAACTATCATAGCTTTACTGTCAGTGCAGAAAATATACATTACAAACACCTTACATTTTCCAAATCCATGAATCTCTCATGTTGAGTCAATTGTTTTGACTCGTCAATTTTTAAAGATTTAGTATACTTGATCATATCACGTGTTCTTCTGTCTTCCCCGGTTTCTACTTCCAACCGCATTAAGATTGATAATATTTGTTATGTTGTTGGATTCGTTGCATATGCGTGTTGTAATTTTGATAGATTTTAAATTTTGGCTGACGGTTGTGCCCTATGTTGAAAGTTTGTGAATGGATTTCTTCAATTGAAAATAAAGGTAGTTATATTTAAAAAGAAAAAGAATCTGAAATAATACTTAAATTTCATGATTATTTTATTTGAACAGATAATTGATTAAAAATACATATATTTATACGTCTTGTACGAATATATCGATTTATACGTCTTTAAAAAATGAATGCAGCATGGATAGTAAAATTATACAAAATAAAAATTTAAACAAGCCAAATGAGAGAATGAGACGATCAGACTTCCACTTTTATTTCGCATTAAAACTAAAGATGCTTCATCTCAAGTTGAAATACCTTTATTGAAATTGACATATCATTCGTATTGTGAACAATCCAATGTCTGATGATGCGGAACACAGTTTTTAAAAATGACGCGGAATGCTTCGAAACGCATGTTACAATAGGTTTTGTGAAATAGCAGTATTTACCAAGTATAACTTAAATTTAAAATGCATAGAAATTTTTTTTTCAAATAATAAATTTACAGAAATTCATTCAATTTCAAAATTTAAATCATCTGGTAAAAACAATACATTGCATAAACAGAAGAACGTTATTTTAAAAACTAACTAACTAACCATCACGCCGCTTCCCCGCAGGGGTAAGCAGAGAGAATAGAGCGCCACACCACTCTGTCCTTGCAAACATTCTTCGCCTCTTCCACGTTCATGCATCTCCTCATACATATCCGCCGATTGTTACGACTCCTAATCTGACCACTTTCAAGTATTTGGCATACCTGATCGTGCCATGTTTTTCTCGGTCTTCCTCTGCTTCTTTTCCCACTAACATTCGCCTCATAAATTTGTTTTACCGTTATTTTATATTATCTTTGATTGGTTACAATTGATCTGCTCCACCCCGTTTACCATATCAAAGTATTTGTTTTATGCAAAAACCCACGGTATTTTTCAAACTTGATACAAAATTGATACATTGACGCATTAGTTACCTTGATTGATTTGATTAGCGAATATTTGAGACTCATTTAGTCATTGAGTTGGTGCAATTTTACTGAACCTTCACATGGTTTTGTGGTTCAATGCATTTATAATTTATTCATGAGGATTTCACTGATTTTTCATTCCATTCCATCGAAACATTCGCGATTTTTTTTCAGTAAATGCATTATTCCAGCCCGAAGTTTATTCATAAGTTGATTCAACAGTCACATTGTGATAATAATATTGAACCTTTCAAATTTAAATTTCAATTGGCAAACAAAAAATATATTTATAGCGACACATTTTTGATGCATTTAACATTATCATCAAATAATCCGTTTTGATTCATAATTTTTTGTAAATAATCATCATAATAATCATCGATGAGTGAGGAAATAACGATATGAAAAATGTATCAGATGAATGCAGTTAAAATTAGAAGTAGAGAAAGATCGAAGAAAACTTGGCAAAATCAAAAATATCAAATACTTGAAAGTGGACAGATCATAAATTTAAGCGATTCAAGATGAGGAGATGCATGAATGTGGAAGACGCGATTAATGTTGTCAGAGTTCTCTCTTCCTATTGTTTTTTTAAGTATTTTTTTGTTACCTTTTTATAATTTTTTTTCAAATACAGAAATACAATATTGATAAAAAATATAATCTAAATACAAAATATGTTAAGCTGCTGATGTATAAACATATATTACGATATTTATTGATTGGGCGTTTAATTTGTAGAATTCCATTTTATTTTATGTATTAATTTTTAAATCTAACCATTGTCACAATATTAATTTTTTACGTGTTTTTGTTGATTAAATACAACTTAGTAGACTCAAAAAATCTGTGTTTGATTAAAAAATTAATACATAAATATAGTACGATGTTGAAAAGCTTATTTTATCAATTGATTCGGCATCAACTTTGCGGTAATATCTATCTCTTTTTTATTTTAAATTTACTTTATAAATACCACTTTTAAGTAGTGAAATTTACCTAGTATAATTATAAGTAACAATTTAAAAACTTGTCTATAAAATACGAAAGTCTTCGTATTTTGATATCAGATTCCTCGATAATGCAGGTATTCTGGTTTAATGTTCAGACATGGTTCATAGTTACCAGAAACCACGTAGCAGGTCATAGGCAAAGTTCAGTCGAGTGGAGTAGTATTATGGCAAGCTCGGCCTTCCCGTTTGCCGGCCGTTTAACCGCCAACCACCGGTTAAGCTGCGCGATTTGTGCGTCGCGATCCGTCGGTTAGCGACTACTGTCCGGCGGACAAATGGGGCTTAATGGGCCAGCGGGAACGAGAAGTTGAGGAACATTTAAAATTATTGAAAATACGTAGACCATAAACACGTTAACTTTGATAAAAGCAGTTGGCCCCGTTCTCGGCCAGTTGGTAGTTACGTATATTAAATCAAATTATATCCCGTTGTCGGGATAAATGCTTTGAAGTTATTATGCACTCCCGAGAAGTGGTTTAAAAAAAAAAACAAAACTAAAATCCCTTGCTTCACTAGTATTTTTTTTTTAATTATGAAAATTTAATCTACATATAACACTGCGTCAAAACGATGCAGTGCCCTATGCACCATTGAGTGCAGATAAGGGTTGGAAGAAGAAGAAGAATCTACAGAAATATAAGTTATAAAAAAAAAATTACATTTTTCTTCTTCTTCTTGGTGTAGGCCTTGTCGCCTGTTTTTAAGGAGCATTAGCGTCCTGCGATGTCGATTTCTAGCTGTCAATTTATCTCTTGGTGGTTTAACCTTGAGTCTTTTACTTTAGGATTGGCTGTGCAGTGCAATGTAAGGGACTCGTTGACTTCCCCACCTATCGACATCTTCGATCTCGCATATTTCTCTTATCCTGATATTCCTTATTCTATCTTGTAGACCCTTGCCAGATATGCTCCTTATAGTCTTCATTTGTGACACTCTTAGTGCATTTTTTGTCACTGCGGTGTCCGCTCTGGATTCTATCCCATATGTCATGATGAGTCGCACACAACTTTTATATATGTTAATATTGCTCCCAAACTTTACGTCAAGGTTTTCCCAAAAATAATTTTTCATCCATCAATCAAATGAATTGCTCTTCAAGAGGACCTTTATGAAAGAAGACCGCCTGAATGACTTCCAAAGTAATGGCGTGATAGCTGGTAGTCCACATCACAAGAGACAGATGATGGAACAGACAGATTCTCGGATCTGCAAGAAGGAAGAATAAGAATGAGATGAATAATCATATTGTATAATTCAAATAGTGACATTTTCGTAAACTACTACCTTTAATACGCTTTGCTTTGCTTTAATACGCTTTGCCTAATGATATTATATAATACATTGTTTATTCTTGGACAAATCAATAACAAAAGTGTTGTCAAAGGATTACCTTCTATTGGGTATAGCGTCAGATTGCTTGATCAAATTTATGGCATCTGGCACATCTAACTCGAGTCCGTTAGGGTCGCATAGCCATCAAATACGCTTTTAGCGTATTAAAAAAATAAAGCGACGCAGACAGTTAATATTCTCAATAATTATTTAATATAATTAAATTTTTCTGGAAAAAGTGTTTTAAAAAAAAACATTTGGTCCGCCTCCGTAGTGTAATGGTCAGCAGGCTCGGCTACCGTTCTGGAGGTCCCGAGTTCGATTCCCAAGGGGGGTAAAATAAATATAAGTGAATTTTTCACTGTAATATGTATTCAATATTATTACCCTGGACTGGTACCTGAAGCGGAGGGCTGATCACCTTTCCTTCATGTGTAAACGATCAAGATAACGCTGCGTTTATATGACGCAGTGCCCTATGCATCATTGGGGTGCGGATAAGGGTTTTTTTAATATTATTATTAAAAAAACTTAAAATGAAGGTTTAATCGATGGTATTAAGATTATTTTGTAGTATTTTTTTCATCAGAATTATCTCGTCATTTTGCAAAGCAAGTTCAAACATATCTAGCAGCGAAACCAGCTTCAGTATTTAATTTTATTTATGTTTTTTTTAATAGCTATTTATTGAAGTTCTGGCTTTTTGATGAAGATTTTTATCCTAATACAAAGAAAAAATGAATAAAATTACCTCCGCATTCACATGATTCTGTCAAAACTTGTTTAAGCGTAGCTTATGAAAATCAGATCACAGATTGATACATACAAATAAATATCTAACCACACACGAATGAACATCAAATATTTTTTAAGCTATACGTTTTCAAGGCGCAGGGAACTATAAATTCGACGCGATAAAAAGTAACGAAAAAAGCGTATTTACGATAAAACCGGTTAAAACATTTTGAAAGTCTAACAATGAAGAAAAAACTTCAACTGTAAAAGAAAAATATTGAAATCGTCGAAAACTATTACTGAAATTACTAGAATCTAAACAAAATATGAATAAAGCCTCTTCGAGCGGTAAAGTTTTGGGGCAACAATAAGAAATTGATTTACAAACCGTGGGTCGAGAAGTGTTTTTCCTGAGTTGATATAAATAAACATATTTTTCCACTTGAGATGAAGTTAAGCGCTGGAAAGGGGTAGTGTTTTTTTTATTTCACACTCCACTGAAAGCTGCCTGAAAGTTTTCCAACAGTGGTTGTGAAAACAAAGTACAAACATCCTGAAACAACCCTCTTGCTTAAACTACTTTGAAACAAATTCTGGATATATTTGAGAGGTTAATATTAAGGATCTATTGGTTTTGCTTATCATAATTTAAGTTTGATCATATCCAAAAAATGTCTAGGCTGATATTTTTAAGCTCTTTTGTTAGCATTACTATTAGGTCCCATTAAATAATGTGCAGTTATTTAAATTTTATTTTTATAAAGAAGAAGAATAAATTTTATACTCACGTCATTAAGTGTTCAAAATAGTGTGCAATGTTTATATATTTAAATACCCAGACAACTTTATTTGTTTTTCATCTATATTAAGATGTCCACAAAATGATAGAAAATAAAACTATAATTTTGGAAATTATATTTGGCAGGTATATTGAAAGATTTCGCCTTTAATTTCTCCATTTCAATTTATGGAATAAATGTAAAAATCAAACACTGATTTTTAGAGTATGCATACAAAATTGTATTTAATTTTTTAATTAACTCAAAAAAAAATAATTTGTGACATTGTTTCGCCCTTTTATGGCATTTTCAAAATAATGCAAACATTAGTTTAAAATGCCATAACAAGGCAAAAAAATTGTCATAAATTTTATTTGATGTGTTTTGTAAATAATAAAATACATTTTGGATATTAAAAGCAATATTAACTTTGTGGCATCGTAAAATAACATTTTTATATAAAAATGTCAGACCGTTACAATTTCATTTCAATTTTTACGATGATGATGATGATGATGAAATGTTAATTCCAAACCAATTAGTCGTAGTAGTGTTTTTTTAAAGTGGTATAACACAAAGTGCATGATGAATGATAAGGAGAGAATGATAAGAAAATACAATTTAGTAACACTCTCCGTATCATACATCGTTTACCTTGTGTAACACTCATACCACTTTAATAAACACTAATTTGTTACTACCGGTTTCGGAATAATCATTCCACCATCAAGTCATTCAAATAAAACTATTACGGTCTGACATTTATTCAAAAATAAAAATTTTGAAAGAGAGAAATAAAATATTATTTTGAGAAATAAAAGACTTCGTTTTTTGATCCACTCACATGTGAGTGGATCATACTCGTAAAACAAAGTCTTTTTATTTCTCAAAATAATATATCATTATGATCCACAAAGTTAATGCTTTCAATATTCAAAACAGAGAAATAAAACACTATGAATCATAATGGGAATAATTTTAAGAGCCAACTTGAAGATAAATTTACTTTGTTATTAATAAATAATAAAGGGTGAGTCTTCGTTAATTGCTTTACTTATTTCTTATTAAAAAGTGTTATAGTACCATACTACAAAGTCAACAATGCTTTTAATATACAAAATATAGAATTAATTAAACTCTTAAATCAGTGTTTCATTTGAACAATTAATATATAAATTACAACTGTATTATTTAGACAGATTGTATATTTTCATCGCACAAATGACCAGAAATAGCAGCTTTTAGTTCAATAAAACTACCCCCAGAGCACTTCAATAGATTCAAGTTAAAAGCTATTGGAGTTCTAAATCCACCATTCCCATGTTTGTTGGGGGTAGTTAGCGTTGCAGTGCGGGGGTGCGATAATGGTAACGGGTAACGGGGTCCATTCGCCGGTACAAACATACCCGTAATGTCGGGTTTGTTCTGGTGTGGCAAACATACAACTCTGGGTCCAGCTGTCCAGAGCGTCACGCTTGGACCCATGGTGAATGGGTACCATCGTTTCATCTGAAAATTTCCTTTAAAATTCTAATTATTTTATTGCCTTGCTGAATCCTACCCTTATCATGTACGGTGAGGTTATTAATTAGCAGTTTTCTTAGATAATGACTATTATTATACAATTTTATTTATGTAATTTACTGACCATGTAAATTGAGATGACCAGTACTTTTTCCACTTTATTTTGCGTATGTTTAAATCTCTGTGAGCAATTTCTGCATTTGTCTCCACTAGGGAGTTATTTTTATCAAGATTTTCATTTAAATATATTTATTTTTTATATGAATATAATATTAATTTTTTATACCATACCCTTTTTATCTCTTTATGTTTTTAAAAGTTATAAGATAAATGTGGAATTGTTTAATTGGCTTTATATTTATGAATGTAACTATTTTTGTTAATGTAATGTAATGTTTATTATTGTTAATGTAACTTTTGTTTATTATAAACTTTTTCAAATGTAAAGCTGTACTTATCCCGAACAAATAAAATAAAATAAATATACTTCGTAAAAGAATATGGAAGTCTAGGCATTTACAGGGCTTACGAACTATTTTACGCTGGTTTAAGTGATCACTCAATCATCACGTGTAACATTCACTATTCCACCCATAATTGATGACCTCACATCTCAAGTTTTGCAGGTTGTATTTATGTTAAAATATTATGTTTAAACAAAAATATATTCAGGTATCTCTTTGTACAATAAAAAGAATCTTATATGCTTCTATTTTTGCAAACAATCTTCACCTATTCGACATTCATGCATCTCCTCATATACATACCCACTGATTATAACGACTCTTGACCTTGCACTTTTAAGTATTTGAAATTATCGAACATACCAAGTTTTTTCGCTCTTTTTCTGCTTCTATTACCTACTGTTATACATTGGCCTCATTTTTTTGTTCATCTCTACTTTCTTCTCTTGTGTGATGCACTTGCTACACCTTTCTTAAATTGATCGAACTGTTTTTCTTAGGTTTGCTTTCATTTCTTTTAGCGACATTCGAACATCTATAGTACATTGTTTTGCTGCACATTCATCTGAGAGATCTTATTTTCAGTCTACTTCAAAACATTATTTTGCAAACTCCATGATTGACTTCCATACATTAGAGTTTGAACCAGGACTCCTGAACTGAGCACTATTTAGATTTGAAGTTCTTGATCATTCCAAATTTTACTGGGTCTTGCTCTGCTTCTATTAAAAACCAAATTCATTTCATAAATTCTATTTATGACCAACTATAAAATCTTGGAGTGAAATTATTAAATGAATTTGTTATATCTACCCTTTGATCTTATTTTCTTCAACAACAAAAAATATTCTCAAGTGAAGGTATAATTTGCGATAAATCAAATCTCTTCGTAACTTGAATAAAATCTCACGGAAAAATAACAGCATAATGAAATTAAATCGACATAAGAGTTTCACCGTCCCGGCATTATTAAATTGGAACTGATTATTCGAGATATTGGATTTAAAATTACTTTCAAGGCGGAATATAGAATAAAGTACTTTCAGTAAGGTGAAGGGTACTGGATACGTATGAAAAGAAGAATTAAAATTTCGTGAAGTGAAAACCAATACTGGCAATGGGAAACTTGAAATAAACCATATTAAAAAAAAATAAAACTGATTCAACAGACTCTTTGTGATAATTCGTTTTTTTTAAACAAAAAATCAACGTTATGTTAGCAAATAAAAAACTGTCACACGTGTAACTTGCAACAGATGTAATAAAAGTTCGAAAACGAACATATGTATTTACTATACTTTTTTTTTACAAAAATGTTAGTAATATTAATATATAAAAACACTCACCAATTTCAGTGAGTGGTTATATACTAATATTACCAGTATTTTTGTTTTTTTCAATAAAAAAGTAAAAATCACTGACCATAATGTTAAAGCTTTAAATATTAATGATATTTAGAATAATTTATATTAAATATACAATACATTTATGATTGTTTCTTTAAAAGTGATTTCCAAAATAATATTTTACAGAAAACATGTGTAGCATCCATATTTCATTTTTAAAATATCCATGCCTAACACTCTCCATATCATTCATAGTTCACTTTATGTAATACTACTACTTCACGACTTCCAGTTTCGGAATAACCATTCTATCATCAGGTCTAATGTGACCTCATGATGTTTTTTTTAAATATCATAGTAGGTAATCATGAAGTAGTTATTTAAAGTGGTATTACAATTAATGACCGATAAATGATAAGGAGAGTGTTAAATTTCCATATCACGAAGTAAACAACACTTTTAATATACAACACAGGGCTTGTTTATTTTATTGAATAAATTCACCATTTCAAAGAAAAATTTATGTTATGATAAATTTTACACATTTATTTTCATGTGATAATCCGATATTTCAGTAAATGAAATTAATGAAAAAATTCGGGGTAAAGCACTAAACAAATCGCGGTATAAATCGAGTCATAAAATAGTTTCGCGAGAGGATCAAAAGCTTCGTCGAGTGGTAGAAAATCTGGGAAAATTGGAATTTTATATTGTTTACAGCTCTGTATCGGATTGAAATCCGACGTTTTTCTGGAACATAAAAAACGAGTCTCCTCATTTTCAATGAAATCGGCGGAGGGCTGTGACAGAATTGGAATAAATAATAGTTCTCAAACATTTCCATCGAGTTTCTCGCAAAATTTATGGGGGGATCATTTGGAAAAAGCTTCGCTCTCTCCCTTAACCATAGCTGATCTCGAAACAAATAAAATATTTTCTGAAATACACCACTAAATTCTTTCAATCTAAATTTTGTTCTATTATATCAAAAATGGTTTATTTTATGATACTTGTACTTGGATTATTTATATTCGTATATTACATTTATAGTGTTAACAGTCACTTTCTGCTAACATATTTTTGTTGTTGATAAATACCACCTTTTCTTAGATATGCTACAAGTTTCGTCATTTTTTAACACCGTATGTGAATCTTGGTCTAAATTTTGGAGTTGTGTCTTTGGGACGTTGAAAAATGAAGAGAGACAGCAGTTGTTTTTTTTAATGGTAACATGGACGTGATATATTAAAAAAAGTATATGGCTTGTAAAATTTACATTTTGACATCTCAATAAAGGTAAATAATAATATGTAAATCTTGGTATTTACAGGGCGTATAAGGGCTTATAGGCTGATTATGTGATCTTATATAGGTGTAATATTCACCATTTTACCCATTATTGACAACCATACCACTCTAATTTTTGGACCTCCTACGTTTATCATTAATCTTATGACAGCTTATCTGTTCAGAGAATCCTCACCGTTTGCATCTACCTATAATTGTATAGTTCAAACTACGTTTTTTTTACAGATTATATCATCACTTTGTATACAATGTGATAATAATAATTTTGACGTATCTCAGTATTCTTAAGATTTACAAAATTTAAAAAAATAATAAGTAGACATTGGGAATAACTCTACATTCGAATGTAATTTCTGATACATTATTAATGCCTCAATCGTTAATGATCATTTCGCAAGTCTTTTCAAATTTTTAATTTTTTAAATGATTTGTATTTTTGTATTTATTTTTTTAGATTTCTGACCAATATTACATGATAATGTATCGTTTATTGTGTAAATATACGAGACACTTATTCTTAAACTAAAAAAAAGTACATTGATTGATCATGTCGTTTTTTTTTTTTATTCGTTACTAAAAAAAAATCTTTACCAACATGTAAATAAAAAACTCTGTTAAATTGAAATAGGTAAAATATGCATTACAACATAAAAAGAAATCAAATACTATATTTTGGATTTGAATTTATGTTTTTACATATTTTAGCCTTTTTTAAATTTCGAAACGAATGAAGAAAAAAAAAATTCAATTAATGCAATACGAAAGCAAAATAATTAAAATGTGAGAATAACATATACTTAAACATAAACCCCATAAACCAAATTTTGTCATTAATTTTGACAATTTACTTTTGGAAATGAAAAAATAAATTAATAAAAAATAACGTTAACAAATATTTTTCAATGGAAATTGATTGCCTTTTGAGAATTATAAAATTTCTCAATATTATCTCCATAAAATTATTATTCATACCAAACATAAAATGATGAAAATATCCCATTTATAACGTAGATTTAATTTGTCATTAGATTTATGTTATTAAAATAAAAGTGTTAAAAAGGTTGACGTTTACAAATTCAAACATCAAATATTCCCTTACCCCAACAGTGCTAAACCTTTATTTATCAACTCGTTAAAGCGACGCAGTGGTCTTGTTGGCTTTACCTCTTTTATTTTTCCGACCCTCATTTTACGCTAGGGCTGTACCTAAATTCTACTTTACATTAATAAAAAGGGATTAAAAGTTTTATGATAACTGAGACACAGCATCTATTGGCATTATACGATGGGAAGGTTTCTAAGGTTTTATGACCTGGCATTTGGTTAGTTTATACACTTGTGTAATGTTGCCAAGTTTTTCTCCGTATTTCTCTTCTTCTATTACCTAAGCTTTCTATCAGTCTATTCGACTTTATGGATTTTTTTAGATAGTACAAGCTATGCATTAAAAAATTGTATGTTTTTTACCCGAAAATCAATAATGAAAATAATATTAAAGTTCCGAGATGGAACAAATTACGACTTGCGATAGTCCAACAATTAAATGCAAAAACAATCCTTATATATAAATAAATTTAAGAATGACTCTCACATGTCACAAGAAAATACCTTCCAGCAATGCTCACAGATCACAATTAAAACACTTTATGGGAACGTACATGAAAACATAAGATCCAATATATAATTATTATAATTTTTTTTTTTTTAATAATAAAATAAAAAATAATAAAAAAAATATGAAAATAACTCCTGTAATTGGAGATAATCCAGATTTTGTATTTGGACACACTCAAAATGTTGTAGATCCAATATACACAATAAAAACTAATACGATCTTTGATTATTTTGTAATAAAGTTTTAAAACCTGTTTCCATTATCCATAAAGTCATTAAATAATGAAACTGAGTTTTAAAGAGCTATTCATAAATGGGTAGTGGAGGTGGGTGTTTGTAAAATAGATTTCTTATTTGATTGCATGTCATTACTTCACATACACATATAATTTTATGTATTGTAAATGTGCCCCCGGCGCGGGAAAACTCAGTGAAGGCACATTATTATTTATTGTAATTTGTAAATATATAAAAAGTAAAAAATAATAAAATAAAAAAACCCTTATCCGCACCCTAATGGTGCATAGGGCACTGCGTCTTATAAACGCAGTGTTATCTTAATCGTTTACACATGAAGGAAAAGTGATCAGCCCTCCGCTTCAGGTACCAGTCCAGGGTAATATTGAATAAATATAAGAGTGAAAAATAACTTATATTTATTTGACCCCTCCTGGGAATTGAACCGGGACCTCCAGTACAGTAGCCGAGCGTGCTGAGGATTTTTACTTAGATAGAATGATAAAAACTCGAGCATATTCAAATGCAACGTAGTCATTATTTCAAAGGACATTTCTGTCCAGAACGGTAGCCGTGCGTGCTGACCATTACACTACGGAGGCGGACAAATAAATAAATTATGATTGTAAATATATTATGATGAAAATAAATAAATTTACAATTGATTCGGTTGCGTTATTTCTCGTTACTTTATATGCTAACTTTCGACAGACATCAAAATGTCCTTCGGCGAAATATCCGTGCGCCAATTATCGGGGAGCCAATTGTTGCAGCCCTATTTGCGCTGTTGCTGTTTTACGTTTGTTGGGCAGAACTTTTCATTTGAAATCTATTTTGTATGGAGCTCCCCGTGCGAATTTCGCCTAGTCAGGCTTCGACATTTTTTCTGATTCAAACTTTTTGGGGTAAAAAGAATTTTTTATTTTCAAATTTATTTTTAGCAAACACGCCCGCATTTCATTTATTGTGAATTCGGTTCACCAAACGTGCGTCCAATAAGCACTTTTTAAACCTGAATTAATTGGACTTTTTATCCTCATATATTTATGTGAATATCGTTGAAATATAAATGTTAACGTTGAAAATGTAGTATTTTTTTTTTTTGTTTTTGACATCTCATCGAAGATGAAGACGAATATGGAAGTTTGGGCATTTACGGGGCTGACGACCGTCATAGGCTGGTTTAAGTGATCACTTTACACACGTGTAACATTCACCAATTCTACCCCTAATTGACAACCACACTACTCAAATTCTTGGAAGTTCTATATATATGAACCAATTTAGAAACTTTGTTCTTGAATCACTAGAACTTCACTAGAGACATCTATTGGTGAGATGTAAAGAATGTTACACGTGTGTAAAGTGATCACTTAAACCAGCCTATGACGGTCGTCAGCCCCGTAAATGCCCAGACTTCCATATTCTTCTCCTTCTTTGATGAGATGTCAAAAAATAATATGAAAATAACTCCTGTAATTGGAGATAATCCAGATTTTGTGAACAAGTATTTGGACACACTCAAATGTTGTAAATAAACTATCTGGTCAAATTATAAGCTCAATAATAAAAATGAAAATGGTATTTTCTGGCGTTTCTCATGTGTGTGAATATAATCCAGGATTCGGACCTCACATACTAATATAAGAGTTTTTGCTTAATAAAAAAGCTTCTTTACATCTCACCAATAGATGTCTCTTGTGAAGTTCTAGTGATTCAAGAACAAAGTTTCTAAATTGGTTCATATATATAGAACTTCCAAGAATTTGAGTAATGTGGTTGTCAATAATGGGTAGAATTGGTGAATGTTACACGTGTGTAAAGTGATCACTTAAACCAGCCTTTGACGGTCGTCAGCCCCGTAAATGCCCAGACTTCCATATTTTTCTTCATCTTTGATGAGATGTCAAAAAATAATAAGAAAATAACTCCTGTAATTGGAGATAATCCAGATTTTGTGAACAAGTATTTGGACACACTTAAAATGTTGAAAATGTTGAGTTGAAATATATTTTTTTGTTTGTGCTACATACAACTCAACATCCTTAAATAATATTTTTATTCGACACCAACTTTGTGGAATGACAGATTTTTTAAAAAATTAATCACTTGTAGAATAACACTTAGTAAGTTTTATTTCATTACACACGACTAGTTTCGAAAACTACATGTATATATTTTCATCTACATGTGAAACATTTACTTTTCACCTGTAGATGAAAACATCTGTATTTGTTGAAACTAGTCGCGTATAAGGAGATAATATTCACAAAGAGGTATTATACAAGTGTTTAATTGAAAAAAAATATATTCTAGAATTTTTCATGCCAAAACTTGTTAAAGCATGCACAAAATATTGAGTGGTTTATAAATGTTTTTATTATTTACATGATTTTATGTCACAAACAATTATTCTAATTGATTTATTTTGGTGAAATCAAGAAAGTTTGTCTGAGGGCATTAATAAAAATAAGAAAATTAATATGAGGAAATAATGGAAATTCGAAATCATCATTGAAGTTCAAAGATATTCACTAAAAAATTATGTTGTTTTCTTGTGTTAAATCGCAATATTTTATTTAGAAAATTTTCTTATTATGTCAATTTAAATAAAAATAATATATGGAACCCTTTTTCTATTTCGGTGGAATATTCAATGTTAACTTTAAACATCTTCATTTTATCAGTTTCTAAGACATTTTCTTCTCTCTCGTGCATTCAAATATATTTATACATGTTTATTCGTTTAATACATACTATTTTTTTGATAAGCTAAACATTTTTACTACTTCCATTGAAATATACGTAATTCACTGATGTGGAAAAGTGGATTTGAACTGGGGAGGTATTTTATTGAATTCAGAGGTCAAGAAAATATTGAAGCACCGGTGACCTCTCGCTCCTCTTGAATAAATTGCCAAGTCAGAATGAAATATACGAAAGGTGGAAAATACCTGAAATATCTCAATATTCGAAGGCCACGTGTGTTCTGCGTCTAGACAATGCAATTTCTTCTGGAGTGTGAAGCTATATATCTTCCCTTGTTATTCGGGAAGGTGGGAAGCTGAAGGAAAACGCTGAAATGAAAATCTAAGGAGCTTGCCAGGCGGAGTTTGGTAATCTTTTGATTAAAGGCCAGCTTAAATCTAATCTTGGTTAAATAACGGTTATTAACGCTATCTTTATTTTCTCTAAATTCCCAAATCTATTGTGATTGTTTAGTTAATTCTCTGAAGAAATGAAAGTAATAGCTAAACTTAATATACATTTTGACATCTCAACATATTAAAGATGAAGAAAAATATGATATTTAGTCTGGGTATTTACAGGGCTGTCGAAAGCTGGTTAAACGTTCTTTTGAAACGTGTAACATTTACGATACTACCCATAGTTGACAACCACACTACTAAAAAAATTAGAACTCATATCATACATTTCGTTACGCTTATGTTTTAGTTCACGGGAGCCATTTTTTTGTAGCTGAAAAAGCTCTTATTTTTTAATTTATGTAATTAAGAAATATAAAGGAAAATATTTGCAATAATATGCAGTAAAATAAAAACAAATGTTAAATCAAAAGTAAAAAAAAAATCTTCTTCATTTTATGTGCCATGTGTCCATGTTTTGGGCAGCTCTAAGCGCCTAAACTATTCTGATCTCCTTCCAATCTCGTACATTCCGGAGCCAGGAGATTTGGGATTGACGTGAATTTGAATTTTCTCAACAACAAAAAAAACATTTTTACACCGGACCTTACATGGGATAAATATCAATGACCTCCTCTTGCAAACAGTTACGTGGCAATTCAATGAGATAAGTTAACCTGTAAATTTGTACAATTTAAAAACATTATTGGATTATCAGCGAAATCCCATTAACTGGGATATGTTTCAAACTGTATATCCCGATAAATTTACTACGATATCTAGATCACCTATCTTGTTGTGCTTCTTGATGGTATGTCAATAACCAGTTCATATCTTGCGTTTGACGGTTTACACCATAAACCAAAACTCTCACATATGATTAATTACTACCCCAAAACAATGTTATTATATCTCCTTCCCTTTACGAAGGGTAGCAGATCAGACGGAAGATAAATCAATCTATACGAAACATGACTAATTGCATTTCACAAATCTTGTGTTCAGAAAGTACAGGAGGTGGCATTTACATAAGTTGAATTGAACACAATTTTTTTTTCACACTATAATACCACTCAAGTAATATGCACAATAAACAAAATAGTGTGTCCAAATATTTGTTACTATTTTGAGAAATAAAAAGACTTTGTTTTTTGATCCACTCACATTTTTATTGACAACCAACTAGTTTCGGCAACAACCTGTTGTCCTCTTCAGGGTTTATTTATGACTAAACAAACATAATGATTAAAGAAAAACTTGTTTTTATACCACTTGAGTTTTATTAAAGACTACTAGTTTTGGAAGCTAAACTTCCATCGTCAGGTCTGAATAATAACTATAATATAAAATTGTTCTATAAATAAGGAGAGGGGAAATTTAGGGGGAGGGGGTTAGTCAAGGGGCGGAGTTTGAAAACAAAGGAAAAATGTAAAGCAAAGGTGAAGAATTTTGAAACAATATATTATTTAATAAATTAATATTAGAAAATAGTTTTTTTTGGATTTCTAAATTTTCTAAATAATTCATAATTTGGCCTTTTTGTGGAACACGGTGTAATAATTTTAATTTATGAGAGTGGAATGAGTGATTTGTATCTATTATGTGATTTGCAAATTCCGAAAAATAATTACCTACTAACAAACCAATAATTACAATAATTTAGAAACATATTTACTCATACGTACCCGCCGATTGTTACGACTCCTAACCTAACCACATTCAAGTATTTGGCATACTTGATCGTGCCAAGTTTTTAAGGTCTTCCTCTGCTCCTTTTTAAAATTACATTCGCCTCATAAATTTGTTTTACCGTTTTTTCCTCACTCATTCGTTCTACATGTCCAAACCATCTCAACACACCTTTCTTAATTTTATCGATAATGCTTTGCATTCGTTCCTTATTTCACTATTCGAACATATATCATACATCGTTTTGTCATACATTCTTCTTTATTATATTATTACATATTTTATTATTTTTTTTCATAAATATTGGTCCCAACATGATAGCATCTACTGTATACATGTAAACCGTATACAAGCATTCGGATGCCTTGTCTGGTTTGCGTTTCACAATATTAGACTGCAATTCCCCTCGAAGCCTTGCAGCTTCCCTTACAAATGTCTGTTACACGGGATCACATCTGAAATTAGTTGCAAGACATTATGGAAAACAAGGCTAACTTAATTTGTACATACCTACATATGCAAGCAGCAAGATCTACGACAGTTGAATCCGCATTTAAATTGGTATTTCCATGGCATGAAATTATGAACGTATTCGAGCTTATTCAATTTTTCTATAATATTATGAATAAAAAACATGGGAGTATTTTTATCGTTATGCATAATTTAAAACAATGCGAATGTATTTTTTTACATTTGTTTTTATCACTTTCCATGCAAAAGTGGTTAACACGTTGAGGTCCCAGGTCCCTGGGGAAGGGCAAAACATATGTAACTGTTAATATTTCAACATTAATGAAAAATAATATGGAAGTCTGGGTATTTACAGGACTTACAATCTGTCCCTTAGAATTCAAAAAACGCGCTTAGAGTGTCAGAAATGAAGACTGAGAAGCATAACAGGCAAGAGTCTTCAAGATAGAATTAGAAATGCCAGGGTCAGGGAAATATGCGAGATCGAAGATGTCGTTAGGTGGGGAAGGCAACGAAGGAGACAATGGTATGCGCATGTGAGGAGAATGGAACCATCCAGACTCCCCCACATCGCATTGTACGGCCAACCCCATGGTAGACGACTCCCAGGCAGACCACCAAAGACATGGGTCGATAGCTGGGAATCGACGTCGCAGGAGGCTAATCCCTCTTAAAAACAGGCCGCAAAGCCTATAATAATAATAATAAGAAGAAGACAATCTGTCGTAGACTGTTCTAAGTGATCGCTAACCATATTACTAAAATTTAGGAGATTATATTTATGCTACAATCTACACATGCCTTCATATATTAGCTGTCGGCATCATCTATGGTTGAGTTCATTAAGTTTTTATCTAGCGGAGACCTCTATGAAATGTTTTTGAGATTCTTCCCGAATTATTTTACGTACTAGGAGACGCTTGAAAACATCATTTTCAATTATAATTAAACTTTTATTTGTGAGATGAAAGAAGCTTTTTATTGAGCAGAAACACTTTTATTAGTATGTGAGGTCCGAATCCTGGATTATAGTCACACACATGAGAAACGCCAGAAAATATCATATTCATTTTTATCATTTAAGTTTATTATTAATAATAATAATAAAACCCTTATCCGCACCCCAATGGTGCATAGGGCACTGTGTCATATAAACGCAGTGTTATCTTGATCGTTTACACATGAAGGAAGGGTGATCAGCCCTCCGCTTCAGGTACCAGTCCATGGTAATATTGAATAAATATTACAATGAAAAAATCACTTATATTTATTTTACCTCCCTTGGGAATCGAACCCGGGACCTCCAGAACGGTAGCCGAGCGTGCTGACGATTACACTACGGAGGCGGATTAAAATTATAATTTGACCAGATAATTTATTTACAACATTTAGAGTGTGTCCAAATAATTGTTCACAAAACTGGATTATCTCCAATTTTGGAGTAGGTATTTTAAATTTTTCATTATTTTTTGAAATCTGATCAAAGATGAAGAAGAATATGGAAGTCTGGGCATTTACGGGTCTGACGACCGTCATGGGCTAGTTTGAGTGATCACTTTACACACGTGTAACATTCACCAATTCTACCCATTATTTACAACCACACTACATAAATTCTTCAATAAAAAGCTTCTTTTCATCTCATAGATGTCTCTAGCAAAGTTCTAGTGATTTGAGAACACTGTTTCAAAATGTGTTCATGTATATAAAACTTATATTTTTTAATCAATGTTAAGATAACAATATAAATAACTCCTAAGAATAGACAAACTCGGATTCCTGATCAAAGATTGAGATCCACTCATCATATTATAAATATAAGTGTTTCTTATATTTATTCAATATTTATTAAATATTTTTTTTGATGTAAAGAGAAAAATTTGTGTTTTTATTATTTATATTGTAAAAATATTTCATATTTCATACTATTTTTGTGAGCCTAAGCGAATCATTATTAAAATAGGTATCACGTTGTGGTAGAGTGGGTTCGAACCCAAAAACTCTAACTCAAGAGTCCCCGCCACTTACCACGGGACCACAACCCGACACGGATACCCTGGACTGGTACATCAAACGCAAGGACTGATCATCTTCCTTCCATATAAAAAAAATCAAATAAACATAACATCAATTTAATACAGTGCTTTATACACCATTGGGTGCAGAAATGAGTCAAAAGTAGTAGTTATTAAATATTTCCCTAGGCTGGTACCTGTAGCGCAGGACTAATCACTTGCTTTCATCTTATAAACTATCAAATTAACATTACTATTTGAGCTCCTTAAGCAACATTGTGTATGGATAAGGATTAAACAGTGTTTGTGACTTTTGGATTTATATGGTCACAAATTATAATTTAATATAAGGCTTTATAGTCGTGTGTTGAGGAATTTTCCACGTGACATCACATATGTCTGACCAATTATGCTCGCGCAAGAGGAAGTCAAAAAGGGATAGCCCTTTGCTCGCATGCCTTGATCTTAGATGATTGCATCCTAGGAACATCCTGCTTTAATAATTACACGGCTCGCTAGCTAATTTAAACCTTCCTAACGTAATATTTCTCAGGATTAAAGTTCATAAATGCATTATGCTCTCAGATGGAGGGGAGGTATTCAAAGTTTCCTTTAACGCTACTTCATATTCAGAAGATCTTTTCCACTATCTGTGTATTTTTATGTTTAAATTCTCCTTTGAATCTCTTTTAAGTAATTAATTCCTACTTACCATTTTCTAAGATATTTTCTGATTTTATCACTCTTTCTACCTAGCTATATTACACGCACACACATATATTTGTACAAATGTTTATTCACATATAAACATAAAAACTTTTTTTTTTCAGAAATGTTAATAATATTAGTATATAATCACTCAACGATATTTTTATGTCCACCGGTTTCGAGATGTACCCGTCTCTTCGTCAGGATAATCACTACCACAGCATGTAAGGCTGAGGTAAGCATTATCGATAAAATTTAAAAAAAACTCATATTGAGTTGGTTCGGGCACGTCAATCGAATTAATGAAAACAGAACGGTAACACAAATACAGATGCAGAAGAAATTCATTAAGAGAGAAATTGACAGAGGAAAACTTGGCATGATCAAGTATTTCAAATGCTTGAATGTGGTCAGGTCAGGAGTCGCAATCATAGGCATGGATGTATAAGAAGATGAGTGAGTGACGAAAAAGCGAAGATTCAATGCAAATTCAATTCAATTCAATGAAGTGGCGAGATGGTTAGTTAGTAAGTTTTTTGTTTGATGAAGATTATTTCTTCATCACATAGTTATATCAAACAACACATAGTTAATACGTGTTATTGTGAAGAAACGGTCATATAATATGTGAAAAGTAAGATAATACTAAAAAACAAGTCATGGACATGAGAAGTCCATTATTGAAAATTATCTCCTTAAGTGTTCAAACTACAATTCTTGTTTTGTTTTGCCAGGATAAAAGTTATATAATAGGATAGGATAAAAAAATTATGAAAAAAAAAAAAACCTTCTATGTTATTTACGACTCCTTATTTATCTGAGCGCAAAGTTGTGTTCAAAATTGAGTAAAGAGAGAGTTTTCTTGTTATTTTGTTCCATAACATTACCGCGTCAAGTACAACGCTTAAAATTCTGGAACATCTCTGTCGTTAGGTCTCAGCCAAGTGTTTGCATCGTGTTCAAATACATCCCTTCGTGAACATATGAGGGTGAACGCGAGCAGAAAGGCTTTTTGGTTATTCTCAAACTGAATTGGATATTTATTGTGCACCTCGGATTGACGAGATTTTATTTATTTACCAAAACTACAAGGTACTACTACCATCACGCTGTTTCACTGCAAATATAGCCAGAGACAATAAAATTTCATTGATTGATTTAGCAGTCACATTGTGGAAATATCTGTGTATTTTTAATTAATGTTTTACGTGGTAAACACCGCTTTTTCTTAAAATTAATTGTGACACGTGTTTCGATGCATTCCGCGTCATTTCATGAATTTCTTTTATCAAATGGGCAGTCACCTGTGTAATAGCAGCCTAGTTTTTTTAAAGTATATTCATATTATTATTTTATTGGATACTGGATTATTTACCCTACGGATGAGACTCTCATTTAAAAACTAAAGAATAATACATGTTCATATCAAGTTGAGTCGCCTTTAAAATTACCTATTTTTAATTTTAGTTTCAATTGGTAAATACCACTAATTTTCAAAATCTATTATGACACTTGTAAACCCTCCCCTTATTATATAAATTCTCACAAATATAAATCGTTTTAACTTCCTTGTACTTCAAGGCCCCGAGGCACAACGCTTAAATGTAGGATTAACTTCAAGTACAATGTTTGATAATGTTGCGGAAAACACCATAACAGGAGTAACAACAAGAAATACTGGTATTTACCAAAAAGAACTTTAATTTAAATGATTAAAATACACTTTCAAAGATACTAAATTCCCGAGATTTCAAGATAGCAAAATTATTTTATCGTTCAAATAATATTTTTGTACACCTGTAAACCGGTAGATAAAATCTTGGTGAGTGGTTATATGCTAACATTTTCTAAAAAAATATATTGAATAATGAATATTTCTATGATTTTAAAAGTTTTTAATATTACGAAAATAGACATGCCTTTATTTCTTTTTATTAGAGCAGAATTTGTTTAATTTTTTTTAAATCAGTTACTTGTAGCATTTAATTTTATTACATTTCACTCTCTTGTTTCATATAAAGAAATTATATTACCTCAATTCTTGCATTGTTTCGTAGCGGCAAAATGGGTCAGTCGCGGAAAATCGCGTCTCAAATCGCATCCTCCCGCAATAAATCTTTAATTTAAATATAAGAGGTCCTTATATCCTTTGTGGAGTGGATCTGGTTCCGTTCGGGGAGTATCGCATTCTATTTTCAATTTACCAGCGACCGACGCGACGCGACGCGACGCCGGAAACGTTCTGATTCTGACTAGCGATTTCGTGTTTTAAAAAAAGTACACTAAACTCTCGATTTACCAAGGTGTACGAAAAATACTGTAAAACATAACATGCCAAACGGCTATTTTTGCTATTTTTATTATGTTATTCAATTGTTCGTTACTCGTCATTCGTTATTCGTTTTTAATTATTTGTATTCGTTATTCGTAATTCGTAATTCGTATTTCGTAACTCGTAATTCGTAATTCGTAATTCGTAATTCGTTATTCGTAATTCGTTATTCGTAATTCGTAATTCGTAATTAGTTATTCGTTATTTTATTCGTTATTCGTTATTTGTTCTTTGTTATTCGTTATTCGTTATACGTTTTTCTTTGTGGGGTTTTGACAATCTTCGACGATAAAGTTATTTCAATATCACTGCACTTCTAAAAAAACGAGTAAATATAAATAAATAAAACTTCAAATATTTTTTTGTTGTTCAAAATCTTAAATATTCAAAAGTAATTCGCCGATATTCCGAAATTTTAACACTACATTAATTTGAATGCACGAGTAAATATAATAAAAACCCCACTTCTGTATCTTACTCCTTTTGCTTGAATCTTCATGAATGGTCATAGTACGATCCTGCTCAAAAATACTAGCACACTAATATTTTAAAAAAATACTTACATAAATTAGAAACTCAGATAGATTAGAAATAGTCGAAATTATTTTTTTTTTAAATTCCCCCAATAAGGAAATTTAAACGATCAAGTCACACACATCCATTCACCTTTACTATTCCCATTAAGATACAAACAATAAATGCTTTTAAATGTCGTATCGATAAGAAGTAACCGCCGAAAAGTGCCGAAAATTTTGTTTCAGAGAAAACAGGACTTCGACTCTTCGAAAACCTCTGTTGAGGACCTTTGTCCTCAACCAACAGTTCCAGAATAAAATATACATATTTTTTTTTAAATGTACATACAAAATCCATTTCTAACATAAAGTTATATCAAATCATGCCTACATCCTTTACCATAACTTACATGCAATGATTATTATTATGAAATTCTTAAACTCATTCGATTTAAATTAATTTTGTCTGAAAAATTATATAAAATCATGGTTTTTAACTTCTGTCTTGTTGTGTATATAACACAGAATTTTGTCAAGCCTAACACCGTCTCGTTACACTACAGACTAGTCTCTATCACTACCGACAGGTCATGTTGAAAAATATTACATCCATGTTATTTTATTATATAAAATGCAGTTCCACCAAGAAATGTCACTTTAAAACATGTCACTTTAAACATCAGTACAAAACTTAAAAAAAAAAAGTCATTTTCAATATGATGGGTCAAGGTTTCAACCGCATCCAACCAGTCTTATTTGTACTGTGTATCACGATACAATTTAACCTGAATAATCCGCAACTTGAGTATCTCTGTGGATAGTTGGGAAGATAAACTTGCTCTGTGTAGCACAACTTCGAGCTGAACAACTGAGCATTTCGCCCGGCGGCGCATTTCTTGAAAACATTGCAGTTGTTTACGTTCTGAGAATGCCGTCTTGACCAAACGGAAACTTGAAGGTGTTGTTTGAGGATATACATATAATAGAATACATATAATAGAATGCACACATAATATATTGTATAAGCATGTTGTTGACATTTTTCCCGTGAGTAGTCTGAGGTATGAGTGAATTTCTCGAAAAAAATATATTATTCTACCTTCAGATCTCGATATACACTAAAGCATAAATAAATTGATTTATTGATTTGGTGTGTAATTTCTAGAACACCATTTTAATTTATGTATTAATTTTTAAATCAAACACATATTTTTTGAGTCTACTAAGTTGTATTTTACAACATTTTGAGTGTGTCCAAATACTTGTTCACAAAATCTGGATTATCTCCAATTACAGGAATTATTATCATATTATTTTTTGACATCTCATCAAAGATGAAGAAGAATATGGAGGTCTGGGCATTTACGGGGCTGACGACCGTCGTAGGCTGGTTTAAGTGATCACTTTATACACGTGTAACATTCACGTGTAAAAAGCTTCTTTACATCTCACTAAAAAATTGTATAAGCATGTTGTTGACATTTTTCCCGTGAATTTCTCGAAAAAATATATTTTTATATCTTCAGATCTAAATATAAACTAAAGCATAAATTATTTTATTTCTTGATTTACTATTTAATTTGTAGAACTCCATTTTGATTGTTAATGTACTAATTTTTTAATCAAACACATATTTTTTGAGTCTACTAAGTTGTATTTTATTAACAAAACACATTAAAAAACACATCAAAAAATAATATTGTGACAATTGTTTCGCTATTTATGGCATTTTTAAACGAATGTGAAGATCAAATGGACCGACGGTTTTTATGTAGCTTTACAATTTTAAGTGACAATTGTCGTAGTATTAATTTTTGATGTGTTTTTTTTTAGTAAAATACAACTTAGCAGACTCAAAAAATCATTGTTCGATTTAAAAATTAATACATAAATTAAAGCATAAATATTTATCTGTTCTGTAAATAAGGAGGGAGAGGAAGTTAGAGGGGTGAGTCAGAGAGTAGAGATTGAGAATAATAATGCATAACAACGAATGTCAAAATATTTTTAAAAAAAACTTGTAACTTGAGATTTTTTTTATAAGTATTTAATGTCATAAAAGTATGAATTCCCTTATTTCTTTATCTTTTAACTAGAACAGAATTTGAAATTAGACAACCTAAATCCTTGAAAGTTTGTAAATTACACAAGCCGATTGTAAGAAATGATTCGGTCGGTGGACGATTTGAACGTGAATCGAGTTTCAGATACGGTTGTATAAAGGGAGAGCCTTTGATATAAACTTTCCAGAGATTAAGATTTGGGGAATTAAGACTGGACATTACAACGCCGTACTTCTAAATTAAGCTAAACAAAGCGTTCCTATCTCTGGAATTCTATCAAATCGATACTGCTAACCCAATTATACTTTTAATTTACACATAAATATATTGAATTATTATTATTATTAATTTATATATATATATATATATATATATATATATATATATATATATATATATATATATATATATATATATATATATATATATATATATATATATATATATATATATATATATATATATATATATATATATATATATATATAAACTTAATAAACATGAGTTTGAAGGTGAAAAAGTAAAAATAAAAAATCATTGTTTTTTACAATTCGATTATAAATACTACGATGTCGCTCGCAAACCTGTGTCATAACCGACTTCCACAGTACGAGTATATACTCGTATGGTATATGAATAATCGATAGATTTCATTTTATTTTTTTACTTCCAAAAAATTGATTTGTGGATGCATTTAAACATTTAATGTCTTCCTGGTGTTATTTAAAATATTTCGGTAATATTTTCATCGTACGAAATACGACAAAAGGCAGCGAGGTGCCAGGGTGACATGAAAAGAGTAGCTAACGCCAGTACCGACTGTATGTGTGAACTTGTGAGGTACAATGAAGAGGATTTTACTGCGCGTTGGCAATCCGCTGACGCTAGCGCTTTGATGTCTTGTCATATTGTACAGGGTAACCAAACAAAAATAAAAGTAACTTAATATCGTAAAAATACAAGTGTCTCAACTTGATATGAAACATGTACCTTTCCTCCTTTTTATATGAAAGAAGATGGAAGTGTGAGCATCCCAGGGCTGACGATCTGGCATTCGGTTGGCTTAAGCGATCACTTTATACACTTGTGTAACGTTCACCATTCTAGCAATTTTTGAACTTCAATATTGCATTACTTATTGAAACCTGAATATGTATATGCAATAGTCTTAGATTCTTCCGCTTACAAGTAAGGTTTTTTAATACATTTGTGAAATGTGGCTTATTGTAGCGAAAGAGATGTAAGGATAGCTGGGCGTTAACGTCACAGGAGGAGTCAATTTCTTGAAAAAACAAATCTTCAGATTTAATATAAGAAGAAGAAGAAGAACATGTAGAGGTTTAACTGTCATTATCTTGAGAAATCTAAGGAATAGGTGAGTGTGTTATTTACTGATTTTATTGTTTTCATATTGTCTGGAACATATTGTAGTCATACTAGTACCTAATACCTAGTGCATTTATTACAAAAATGTGATCATTGACTATTTGATTTCTTACTAGCTTAATATTGCCCTGAAAAAATCACAAAGGATTTCAAACTTTGAAGTATAATATATTGACTTAATTAAAAATGACTAACTGCATCGATGTTTATTTTCTAGCCAAGCAAAAGTGACTTAAATGACCGTCCTGAACATTTTACGTTTTGTTAGTTGGTCAGTTTCTCCTGTACGACTGCGATATGTTATTTCAAAAATACGACAAATCGAATTAAATTGACTTAAAATCTCAAAATCTATTGCAAAAAAAAGTATTTATTCTGTATTACTTGACTTTAGAAATGAGAAATAATTTCAAATAGTCTCAATTGAATGATCATAATATTCAAGAACACTTTTAAAAGTAGGATATGTTGAAGGTAATCTGAAAGGACTTGTTTCCATATATGCACTTTATATTTTTCTTACATGAATGCATCGCGAGTTAAAAATTCGAGGATCTTGAATGAAAATGCTGCAGCTTGCTCTAGCAGATGGAGGTAAAGAGCTATAATATGGTACATAATATGAATCATATGAACTTTTAACTCAGATTTATGCAAAATACCCTTATTCGAAATTTATTAAACTCATAAATTATAAAACATTTACGTTGTTATCCAGAGTTGACACAATACAATGCACAATAAAAACAACATTAAGGGTTTTTTTCTCGTTTTTTAAATCATATTTACATATGGTGTACGGAGTGCGTAGAAGTTTTTGGTATCGTAAAGGAAGGGTAAAATTAACTTTAACCTAACCATGAGTATTTCAATGTTTTAGAATTAGTACATAAACCCTGATGACGACAAGTTTAAATGAAATAGTTTTAGGATAAAGTGAACCAATAAAAAGTGGTTGAAACAAAGTTGTTTTATTTTTTAAAGTTTATAAAATGTGCCACAATGTATCTGCGAAAAAAAAATCAAGAAGTAAAACATAGATTTCCTCTTTTATTTTAATTAACAAACAACCAGATTTTATCGTTACTCACATCATAAGTAATAATATTGGTAACAACAAAACCCATATAAAATATAAGATTATTACAAATAAAAGTTGAATAAACTATTTGATATATTTTGTATATTAAAAGCATTAATAACTTTGTGGTATGGTAATAAAATACTCTTTTTATCATCCATTGTTTATTTTGTGCAATACCACTTTTATAAATACTTATTCGTGATATATATATTGTAATGGTCAGCACGCTCGGCTACCGCTCTGGAGGTCCCGGGTTCGAATCCCAAGGGGGGTAAAATAAATATTTTCACTGTAATATTTATTCAATATTACCGTGGACTGGTACCTGAAGCGGAGGGCTGATCACCTTTCCTTCATGTGTAAAACGATCAAGATAACACTGCGTTTATATGACACAGTGCCTTATGCACCATTGGGGTGCGGATAAGGGTTTTATTATTATTATTATGATATTAAAAGAATTGATAACTTTGTGGTATGGTAATAAAATACTCTCCTTATCATCCATTGTTTATTTTGTGTAATACCACTTTTATAAACACTTATTCGTGACTACCGATTCCGGAAAATCATTCCAACATCAGGTCAATGCCACTATTTAAGTGTGTACGGTATAGTGACTCATTATAAACACACCATGTATCTACAACATTTTGAGTGTGTCCAAATACTTGTTCACAAAATCTGGATTATCTCCAATTACAGGAGTTATTTTCATATTATTTTTTGACATCTCATCAAAGATGAAGAAGAATATGGAAGTCTGGGCATTTACGGGGCTTACGACTTAAACCAGCCTATGACGGTCGTAAGCCCCGTAAATGCCCAGACTTCCATATTCTTCTTCATCTTTGATGAGATGTCAAAAAATAACACCATGTATCAGTCACATTTACAATTATATCGCAAAAGTGAAGTCAAGTGCCGTTTAATCTACGTAGCGTGCTTCCATGTAACGTTTTCCTTCAACCCTCTTCGATTTCATTACCTAACCATCCCTACTCTAACCTACCTCCGTCTGACTTTTGACGAAACACCACACAATAAACTACCACCCTTCCGTGATATGACATGCCCAAAATGCCAGATTATTTGACACTCGCATTTCTCATTCTATAAATTGTGCAAAGGTACAGTTAAGAGAGGATTGTCGTATCTCAAGAACTTGTTAACGAAAATGATACTTTTATACTTTAACATTTATTTTTTATTAATGAAAAAGGTTTAAGTATATATTCAAAAATGTATTTTTCAAAACTCAAAATTACAACAAAAGAACGAAAGGAATACAACAACCTATTAAAAAAAATATTAATTGATTTGAGATGTAAAAAATTAGTTGAATCTTATGAAAAACTCGATTTATTTTAGTTGAAAAAATATTTATCATTAATTTATTCAGTTTATTGTAAACCTAGCCATTTTTAATTCTTTTTTTTATTTGGTAAATACAACTATTTCTGAAAATCTACTGCAACACGTATTTCGATGTAATGCGCATCATTTTAAAACACCGTATCAAATGATACACCGTATTTGAAAATTCAAATACGGTGTTTGAAAATGATGCGGAATGCATCGAAACACATGTCACAGTAGATTTTAAGAAATAGTGGTTTTTACTAGGGATTGTTTTTTTTTAAATTGAAAATGTAAAAATATTATTCCCGTATCAGGAGTAAAGGAAACGTCTGTGACATCGCTACTATATTAACAATATTATGACGTTTAATTTATAAGCTCACGGTAGGTTTAACACGCATAACAGATTGTGTAAATATCCCCGAAATTAAGTGTCACCTTGCACGATTAGAATACCCAATTTTCCCTTTACACCAATTTGCGACCTGGTGCGACGCGTTTATGTAAATCCAATAATGTGGTTACTTCTGTTAATTGGGCTGGAAGGGTGTTCCGGGAAATCCGACGACTGTGACTGACGGCATCAAATTTAAAATATTTTTCAAAGTGACATGCGGTTTGTACTTCAATTTTAAACAATTCTTATTTATTATTATAAATTAACTAACAAATTAACCTTAACGCCGCTTCCCGTAGGGATAGGCGGAGAGATATAACGCCACATCGCTCTGTCTTTGCAAACATTCTTCGCCTCTTCTACGTTCATACATCTCTTCATGCATACCCGCCGATTATTTCGACTTCTAACCTGACCGCTTTCAAATAATGTTTATGTTATTATATAATATATTTTAACTTATTTAAATTCACTAAAAGTCATTAAAATATATGTGTGACATAATGTTTCGATGTACTTTACGTTATTTGATTTGTACATCGAAACACGTGTCACATCTATATAATAACAAGTGTTATGTTAAGATGTCTACCCAGAAAAAATGGTTAAGGTTATAATATCTGTATATTTACACAATATACAACAAATTTTGTATTTTTAGGTTCCGATTTGAGGTCTGGGTATTTCCAGACGGTTTACGAACTGACATATGGTTTAAGTGATCCCTTTATACACATACACCATTCTACCCATAATTGCAGATGAATGTTACACGTGTATCATGTGATCACTCGAACCTGCCCATGTCAATATAAATAACTCTTAATTGCGCCAAACCATATATGTAAATCACTCACAAACGATTATCCGCAACCAATGGTGCATAGGGCACTGCATCAAGTTGACGATGTGTTATCTCGATCGTTACTTATATGAAGCAAGGCGATCACTCCTGCGCAGCTTCGCCTCAAGGACCAGCCTAAGGTAATATTAAATAAATATTAGAGTGTAAAATCACTAATATTTTTTTCCACTTCCCCTCCCTGGGAATCGAACCCGAGATATCCAGCACGGTAGCTAAACACCCTTAGGACGTTTGTCCACTACATGGAATTACACGGAATTTAACCGTCCCTCACGTCAGTTAGCGTTTTACAAAGATGATTGGCTTGAAATTCCGGGTAGTGGACAAGCGCCCTTAACATTACACCACGGAGGTAGACATAATAAATAAATGACACACTGAAAATATTGTAAATAACTTTTTATAATTAAAATATTTATCATGCTTATACCTGAGTATATTTAAGTAACATATATTATCGACGACAATATATGACGGATACGTCAAAGTATTTTATTTTTTTAAATATTTAGTATATTTAATTAAAATGTGTTTTCACGGGAGTAAAGTAGTCACGTGTAATATAATAGTATTATAAATTAAAACTGTTCTGAAATTTATACCCCTGTTCGGGAAGAAATATGTTCTGAACAAATTTCATGACAAATTTCAAGACGGATTATGTTCTCAAAAGGATTCCAAGAGGATATTCGAATCCTGACTTAGGATGCGAAGTTTCTCTTGAAATAAGAGCGGAACTAAGGAAATTAACAAAATAAGCCATGTTTTCATCTTCTATCAGAAAAAAACCTTAAATATATTTTATCATATCTGACATTGACTGATTACTTCATTAGAATTAATAAAATTTTGATCTCTCAATATAGATGAAGTAGAATATGAAATTTCGGCATTTACAGAGCTAACGATCGTCATAGGCTGGTTTAAGTGATCACTTTACACACGTGTAACATTCACCAATTCAGCCCATGATTGAAAACCACACTGTTAAACTTCTAGATCATGGGAAGCCAACCTTTTCTGCAGCCGGGCCAGATTTTAGAAATTGGATTTCTTACCGGGCCGTTAAACAAAATTTATTTTATTATTCAAGCATTTTTACTTTGAGTCGCTCTAGCAGACAGTTATAGCAGCTTGTATTATTATCAATGTGTAATCAAAAGTCGATCACAAAATGTTGTGATTGTTTGTTAACACAAATATACATAGTATAGAAGAAATTGTCAGGATGATGAGATACATGGGATATATGGGATATGATACAAATTATGAGTGTTCTTTTGGTGGTTTTATGTACACTTGTGTGAAATGCTCCGCGGGCCGCAAGTAGACACCCGGCGGGCCGCATGTGGCCCGCGGGCCGCGGGTTGGCCACCCTTGTTCCAGATATATTAATTAAACTCGAAAAACATATACTTATCAAACTAAAAATAAAGTCTTTGAATTCAATAAACTTCAATAGAGACATGTATGGTGGTATAAGGTAAGCTTTTTCTCTATTATATACTCTTTCATTTGTATGTGAGGCCCGATTCCTGGGTTATATTCACATACTTGAATTCACGCTAGAATTCCATCATCATTTTCAATTTCATATTTAATTTAAGCTTATAATTTGACAATTTAATTTATAAACACTTTGAGTGTATTCAAAAATACTTGTTGACAAATCTTGATTATCTCCGATGTCAACAAATAATGTAAAAAGTAACTCCTAATTAAAGATAATCCAGATTTGTGAACAAGTATTTGAACACACTCAAAATGTTGTAATTTTAATTTTAATTTAATTTTTAGTGAAACATATAGTGTAAGATATGGAAGTATTTGATAATCACAGGAAGCAATGTTTAACGAAAAAAACATTTATTTTGGAAAATATGAACTAATATTTCGAGTGGATCTACTTAAAGAGCGTATATGCAAGCTACAAATGTAATGATAAAGTAGATCAGAGTAAATATCATTAAAAATAAAGTAAAATAACATTAAGATGATTTTATTGTCCATTATTTTAAGGAAAAAGTTAACGATTAAAAATAAATTTGCTTTAAAATGAAATGAAACGCCTTGAAAAATATTATGTTTGTTTTGACTACAAAAGTAAAGTAAAAACATAATATATGACAAAGAGACGAAAAATCAGCTGCCAAAAATTCTGTTGATAAAAAACCCTAATCTTGGAACAATTCTCAGTTTTAACCATTTTTAATTCAAATATTTAAAAAAAATTAAAATTAAAATTAATGTTTTTTTACACTCGAATTAAGTCATTTCAATATCGCTGAAAGATTGAAAGTGCCTTAAAAAGTTGTCAGCAATTTCAGTTAGAGTTTCAGTAACGTTTTGATTTTTTTTTTAAATTCAAAATGTTTAATAAACTTAATTTTGGAATGGATACATTATTAATCAAAAATTTTTGTCGTGATTTATCCGGTCTTTATTGTCTCTATCCTAATTTGAAATGAATTATAATAGTGCCACAATATCTGCTTCAAAATTATTCAAATTATAGCGACTAATATGTTATAATATGTTTTGCACATGGCGCCAATGTACAATGCCCTAATTTGTACTGCAGAACGTTCGCAAATATTATGAATAGAAATTCAGAATTCATCCCCAGTAGATCGCAATGGTACTCAACCTTTTTTCTTCGGACCACATACATATAATTATATTTTTAAAGTTTCGTGGACCGCAACACTATACTGGTATAACGAAAAAATCATGAACCACCCCTCCCTTTAGGAAAAAAATTTGAAATTTAAAAATTAAATACTAAAATAAAATAATAATAGTATATTTCGCTTATCAGCATACTGTTCCACATAAAAATTATTAGCTCGCGTACTTTTGTCGGTCAAATATTTGTTTTTGGAATAAATCTAGCGTGTGCAATAGCAATATTCTTATACTAGATCTGATGTGTACTATAATGACAATTCTCTTCGATTGTTACTATTTGTGCATCAAAGTTGAAACAATTGTTTGAAATTTAGAATACTACATTTTTTACATCAAGAGAATGATTTTTTTTTTAAATCTTGCTCCGAAATTTTGTCAGAAAACATTACTTCTGACACTATTTCGGAGACTGTATTGTCAAAAGTAATGTTTTCTTTTTATTTTATTAATTAAGGACTTAATTAATAAAATAAAAAAGAAATATGCCATGGAGTATGAGACGTTTTGAAGAATAATAAAGTGTGTTTATAAAAGGTTTATTTCACATGTAACGGCTTGAAAAACATATCTCATATTTATACATTTCCTTTTGTCATCCATTCAATTTGATAAAAATAATTATGAGATTTATAACAAAAGTGAATATTTTTTGTTGAATTCAGATACGAAACCTTGTTCATTTACGAGTAATTTACGGGGGATTTACTGGAGGGTCTGTTTTTTGAAAGAGATATAGCATCAAACAAATAAAAAAAGAATAGTGATGTAAGAAAAGAATGGAAGGCTGAAATAATTAATAATAATTAAATTAAGAAAGGTGTGTTGAAATCGTTTTAACATGTGAATAGAATGAGTGAATAAAGAAAAACAAAACTATAACAATAAATGTGCTTAGGGCCGCACATAAAATCTTGGTGGGCCGCATGCGGCTCGCGGGCCGCGGGTTGAGTATCCATGGTCTATCGTGATAGCACCGGATGACCGAGAGCGATGGCGGATGTGTTACTTCCGGCCGACCGGTTTCAGCGCACCTGGTGACGAAAAGCAAACATTTGCGAACCGAGGACGCTATCCGAATTACATTATCACGAATCGGACAACTGAAAACTAACGGATAACAACTAACATCCCCCCTGACTGTAAACTGATCTCTGGCTATTCCATTTTTGGCAATCGGCAGAACTGATTTTCGTGCGCAAACAGATTGTTAACCTAACGGAATTCATTATGCACTGAATGGACATTTTGCAAGTTGCGCCACTGGTTTTTTTAATCTTGTTAAAAAAGAAGCTCACACGTTTAAGTTTAAATAAGTTATAATAAACACAAATGTGTTTATTATAATTATTTATACAAACGAATTACTTTTAACATCTTTATAAAATTAATTAACTTTGTTTTCACCACTTTTTTTATTAATACAATTCAACCTACGGGTTTCGACAATACCTTGTCATCATCAGGGTTTATTTTTGAACAAAAATATTAAAACATTAAAATACTCACACCAAAAACTTCCACACACTCCATAAAAATCCTAAATAATGTAATATAATACAATGTGCCACATATTATCTGCGGAAAACATTCAAGAAAAGTATAATTTATAATTACCTATTTAGAGGAAATTTATGGAAATAAGGAAGGAATGCAAAGCTGAGATAAGCATTATCGATAAAATTAAGAAAGGTGTGTTGAGATGGTTTGGACATGTAGAACGAATGAGTGACGAAAGAACGGTAAAACAAATTTATGAGGCGAATGTTAGTGGGAAAAGAAGCAGAGGAAGACCGAGAAAAACATGGCACGATCAGGTATGCCAAATACTTGAAAGTGGTCAGGTTAGGAGTCGTAACAATCGGCGGGTATGTATGAGGAGATGCATGAACGTGGAAGAGGCGAAGAATGTTTGCAAGGACAGAGTGGTGTGGCGCTCTATTCTCTCTGCCTACCCCTGCGGGGAAGCGGCGTGGTGGTTAGTTAGTTAGTTAGTTAGTACCTATTTAGAGTAGTAGTTTTTTTAATAGGTATACAAGAATTTTCATAACGTATTATATATATATACTGTACACATAAATATTTTAGCATCCCCTGTGATAAAATAATTTCATTCCGACATTTCCGTAAACAAGCTAGAACGATCGGAGGAAGTATTTAATATTAATTGTACGTATTTTCGCACTCGGATGACTTCGCGAACATCTGAGCAGGACAGCTTTCCATTCAGCCAGTCAATGGAACGATCCATCAATATTCCCTCGGTAATGTATTTTCAGATGCCAGCGACAGTTCCGGATAGGAAAAAATGTCATCTCTGGAGATGTGGCCGAAGAAAGATACTCAATTATATCTCGTGAAAAGGTTTCCAGATCGCCTGAGTTTCGTTTGTCCGAAGCCTTTTGTTGAAAACAAATCGAAATGATTTTCGCTCCAATAGTCCGGAAAACTGAATGGCGAGCGCGTAAAATCACAAAAGTAGTTTTGTAAAAGGTCTTGTAATAATTATTATACTTCAAGTTCTTCGTTCCGACAACAATGTCTGGCAAAGAATGACTTATTTGCATAGTAACAATGAAAGCGTAATAACCAAAAAAATCGTAAATTCTTTCATGTCATTTTTTGGTAACATGTAGTCATTTTTACATCTGAAACATACGAATACTATGTACAATATTTGTCAAATAAAGACTGTTGTTACTATGTGCATAGGGTAGTTAAGCATAATTTTCATTTTAACTTTACTGATTTTATGTACATGCATTATCAAACATTATATAGAAGAACATTTATTGTCGAGAATGTCGAGTTCTCAAAAAAAAAAATGTTTTTAAAAATGTAATAATAAAAATCCAATAGATCCACGTGACAAAAGACATCATATGAAAATACAAAATTTATGCATCTTTTATTTATATTATTCTTATTTATACGTGTATAATCAAAAAAGCATTTTAAATAATATTTATTGAGAATCTCGGAAAATCTACATGCATTTCAACTTGGATGAAATTTAATAGTGATTTGAAAAAATAAATTGAAATAAATATTGCATGGTATTTACAGGGCTCTAAGCCTGTCAACGGCTGTCATCGACGACAGGTCATAACCCCAGTAAATACCAAATGACTTCCACATTCCCTTCCCAAGTTATTGCGCTTCGACCAAGTGGGACATCTGTAATAAATCTTGATACAAATCTCTCAGGGCTATAAATACAGTATTTGTTTTCTTACGAAATTTTTGAAATACCGATAAACCGCATACAACAAATCATTTTTGAAAGTTTATTAAAAAAATATATACATTTTTTAATTACATATATACAAATCAATAAAGCACATAATTTGTTTTGATTCACTTTTAGTTTTCCAAACGGTTTCCTGAAATACTCTGTCATCTTTAGAAATCAGTAGATATAAGTAGATTAACTTTCCATCTCTGAAGAAGATAAAGTATTCGTTGAAATCGAAAGAAAAAATAATTACAAAACAAAAGTGGTCAAAAACAATGATTGTATTGTGTACAAAGAATGTGGCACAAAGTATCAATTAAAAACCTTATTTGTAGAAAATTATTATGATATTGCTTGTCAAAATACGTGGTATACAAAATACAATTAAAACGAGTTGTCATAAAGATACAAGATACAAGGGTGAATTTTTCTGAGTTCCGCGATGTAAAATATTTTTTAAACATACACACTTTTTACGGCATTTCTAAAATGTTTCCGGGATATGAAATATCTCCATAAGTTTTGGGGTGAAGTATTCCCTCCTGTATTAGATACCTGTCACCAAAGTTTCTTACCCTAATTATATACCTGAATAGAATGTTTAATAAATTTTTGTCATTCATTTTGCGACCTAATTTCCTGTGTACAAATAAAAAAATTAAAATTGAAACATTGTTTTATTAAAATAACATTTAAAGGGACGTTTAATCTACTCGTATTTTATTAATATTTTATACTGTAAACCTGCACAGCATACCCCACCCTGGATGTTGACTTGTTTTAAGAACTCTGTTAAGCGATAAGTTTATAAGTATTACATAAAAAAGTCAATATACGTAAAATTATAACTCAAGTAAAATTATATTTTAAAACTAAAATCATACATCAAAGTAACTTATTCCTAAGTTAGAATCATAAAATTTGTAAGTTTGTAAGGCATGAGTAAACTAATGCTTTTAAAAAGATACTGAATATTTTTGCCTAGAATTTTTCATTCAAGAGTTAAATGAAAAAAAACTTAAATCATAAAGAGTAAATCCTTCACTCTTGGTAAAGGACACTTACCCGTAAAGGAACAAAAAATCAAATCAATAATCCTGGTTTTCCATAGGGAAATGGCTACTGAATTACTAAAAAATAAATATGTTTTTATACTATCCATATCTTTGTAAAGCATTAAACGGAATGGTCTCAGAGATTTTTGATAGTTATCATCAAAATACTGATTTTTTATAACATGTAACTGTAGGTGTATTCTTTAGAATAAAAATGACCAGTGTTTTCTTTTTTTCATATTACCTCGTAATTATTCGATTACAAAGTAAATTGGCGAAAAACTGCATGAAAATTTAGTATATTAGGTCACGAAAGGTTTTGATTTGCTTTAACTGATTTTGGTGCAGCATTCTCTTGCAAAAAATAGATAACAATTTTTTTTAAAAACAAAATTACTTCCTAGATTTGTCTTATTTGTTAAGAAGATCATTACAACAGTAGTCAAATCAACTTTGATTTAAAAAAAAAATGACATATAGTCTAACTAAATGTTCAAACGTTTTCCCTTAATACTTTCGGATAATCTGATAAACGTGTTCATTATAAATTTGTTAATCCCTATTAAGTCGATTGATACAAATATATAAACAGCCATCACTATATAGCTAGAATTAGGCTCAAGGAGCATACTTCTATGTTGGCGTGATGTCGTACATACAGGGGGTTGTAAAGAGGCTGATTAATTAAGAAATAAATATGATTTTTTCAATCAAAATCTCTGAGAGAATTCGATCTAGCTTTAAAATTATTTAATTTATTTTAACCACATCCGCTCCCTAGGTCTAGCATATGGAGTCCACAAACTGTCTCCAGGCTTTTCTGTCGGCTGCCATCTCCCTTGCATCCTCCCAAGTCAGATCCGCGTCCCGAAGTTCTGACAAGAACTGCCGACGAATTGTCAGCAGTGGTCGTCCTGGGCGGCGCGAACCTGATGCCTTGTAAAAGAGGCAAGCTTTAAAATAAACATATTTTTTTTATCTTCTCTCAACCAGGAGATTGGATTTAAATTTATATCTAGGCATCAAATAAAGGATTTATATTACACTTTATACATCAAATGTTAAAATCAAGCGCTGATTTTTAGAGTCTACTAAATTGTATGTAATTGTTAAAAATACACTAAAATAAAATTTGTCACAATTCTTTCAATGGCATTTTTAAACCTTGAGTTAGAGCGTGGTTTTCCTGTTACGGGACCGATGGCATAGAATGCTCTTCCAACAGCAATTATAAATAGTGAGTGTAAGAAGTTCGTGAGAAAAAAATGCATATATTTGTTTGAAAAATTATTTCAATAATTCCCTTCATTCTTATAATTTCCACAATTCTCTTGTTCACACTTACGCACCCTTGAGGTAGTATTTAAAAAAAACGGTACTATAATAGTCATTTAAAAAATTCAACTAAAAAATAACGATTTTGTCATCATATTGAAATTATTACAGTCAAAGTTATATGTAAACATATTTTCTAAAAAATATTGTTTTAGAGTTAATGAAATAAACAAAACACCAACTTTCTTTAAAACTACTTTTATTTTTGGTATTTTGCTATCTTTGAAAAAAGTAAAACATTCTATTACAAACAATATCACTTTTCGTCCCATAGGTTTTTCGAAAACTATCGAAAATATTTCTTAAACGCCAGCAGTATATATTTTGTGTCACCTTGAAGCATGTAAAATACTTTCACTATATATACGGGAGGGCTTGAATATGGAATATAAGAAACTACAGCCTTCAAATCCTATAACATACCAACTGAGCTCGGAATGAAATGCGAGCTTGCGTAGGCGTCGTAGTGTACAATAAATACCGGCGCTAATTCTCCGCTTAAGCCTTTAATACGTGTGAGCATAATTCATTAATAATCCATTGTTAGCTAGACGAAATACAGATTCCTGGCTTAGTGCTAAGAAACTAGAGCCTTGAGCTAAAATATCTTTACCTTCCAGCACAGGTTTACGATGTATTTTTTAATATAGGGAAAGGTATATTAAACGGCACGTGTTGGTGAAATGAATCACTTTTTAAGAAACGCTTAGAAATAGTGTCAAGTAAGCAACGATATTGTGGACTTACATAAGGGTTTCTGGGTATATGAAATATGTATTTATAATTGTGAGCCCTTTAGGCTCACGAAAAAAGCATGATATTGAATAAAAATAATTGATAATACAAATAAGGAGAAATAATGTGGGAAGAGCAAGTTCGGATCGAGTGGTGAGAATAAAAGCAGATAGCAGCATAAGAGGTAACAGACCCCCAGGAAGACAACTTAAACGATGGACAAACAGCTGGTCTTCCACCTCCCAGGAGCGGACCGGAGAATAACAGGATATAGTCCTAAATAAAGTAGAAGAAAAAGAAAAATCATATATTTATCGCTCAAATTGACCAGATATATTAAACTAGAATTAGCCAAAAGATTTTTTTTTATAACTCCGATGAAACTCTTATGATATTACATATTGTTGAATGATTATCACGCATTGTAAACAAAACACCTTTTGGTAATTCAAAACATATTATTTTTTTAGGGAGACAGTCAGGGAGACGTAGCATGATATATAAAGAAAAAAATTTTTAAATGATTTTAACGTTCATTCTACAACATATTATATTGTTAATGTATTATCAATGTTTCACTTAAAGATATTTAAGCAATATTTGCTCAAAAATTTTCAAACAAAAGTATAAAATTTTGACCAGCATGACTCGTGTTTTAAGTCTTTAATCTCAATATTTCGTTTTATTTAATTATTTATTAAAAATAATTTCAGACCTGCCATTACTTGGTTTAAATAATCACTTTGAAATCTTTATAACGTTTACCATTTTACCCATTATTGAATACCTTTGCCAGGTCGTAAGCGGTGTCAACGCCTTGACTTCCATATTTCCTTCGTATAAAAAAATATGCTTGTCTATGTTGGTATATTTGAAACATTAACTTTTATTTGAAATATAAGTTGAATAAATATAATAATTAATTCAATAAATAAAGAAAGAAATTTAAATGATTGATTCGCCTCGATTATTTTTTTAAAATGAATTTTACACTCTTCAATTCCTTTCTTTAATCAGTTATAAGCTTAAATTAATCCAATCGAGATTTCGAATTTGCGAACAATTAAATTACATCGCTTCGTTAATTTTCATCGCCACCCTTCCTTAATAATTCATCTGTTTAAATAAATAATAAACCATAAACTGTTTCAGTGTTTCGCAAGAAAACGGATATTATAACCCTTCGATTTATGGAAAGCTTACCGAAAATGTTTTAACTTATTTCATAGCTTAAAATGTATTTATGTAAAATATGTATTCCGTTCCTATTTATTAGACTTTAGCATAAAATGTGAAAGAAATATTGAAAATAATAAATTTAATTGAGAATTGTAAAACTGTATCATAAATGTTGTGTATATATTATTTTACTTAAAAGTTGTAACTAAAATGCTTTTTTTTTAAATGACAGTAAAACCTCTATTTTAGAGGCTTTTATTTAGATGTATGCAATATCCTGCCGGAATTATTTTACTTACCGGGAAAGTCCTGAAAATATTATATTAAATTTTAGCACCCTATAATTTGACCAGTAATTTAAATTTACATATTTTTTTAGTGTTTCCAAATGCTCCATCGCAAATCTGAGTTACTCCCAGAAGAAGCTAAAATCCAAATTTGTAAACAAGGATTATGGGCACATCCAAAATGCTTTGAATAAATAAAAAAATTATATTTTTTAAATAAAGGTTTAAAAAAGATAAATAATTGTAATTAAAATAAGTTTTTTGTTGTTGTATTTTTTTCGCAATCACCTAACATCTGAGTGATTCTGAAATCTATCTAAACTAACACAACACCGCTTGTCATGTTAGGCTCCAACGCTTATCGCTTAGGCTCCAACTTCGTAATTTTTACAGCTTATTCCAAGTGAATTTGATTTTGCTCCTTGTGATTAAATTTACTACTACTATTTCACGTGATTCATTAATGATTTTTGATGATAGATTAAAGCACGAAACAAAGCTTCTGTTTACATGCAATGATTCGAGAAGCAGAACTACTATAATTACTCTGAGTTAGGTAGAGAGAACAACAAACGGTTATCCTTTATCAAAATTAAAGACCGAGCAACGAACAGGACTGACGCATTTGTTTTGTTGCGAAATAATAAAAGCACAGTATCAAAAGCTTTCGATTGTGTTGTGTGTCGGAAGCCGGATCTTTGGCAAATTGGTATCGAGGTAAATGTCCGATTCTGACCCTTTACAGAGACAAAAGGCACTAAAATGGAGAGTTATTACGGTCGGGGGTGCTCTCGATTTATGTGGTTATGTCTGTTCAGTTAGAGGTCACAATGAGTAGAGGGTTGAAGAAGCCGATCGTCTCTTATTCATCGCCCTTTCGCTTTATACGTTTGTACTCGACGCACCTGCTCCTCCAGGGTTACCTTCTGATTTCTTCAGCAAATTGTACATCCACGAATAAATAAATATTACTCACTTTGGAGCATTTATTATTTAAAAAAAATTAAATTAAAAGTTTTTAAAAAAAAAAGATTTAAATACCATTAGATCCTATATAAATGGTAGTTTCAATATAAACTTAGTTTATATTTAAACTCAGTGAAACAAACTCATTTTATATTCAAAACCGTAGATGGAAGCATAAATTGCTTCCAAAACTAAACGTTACAATATAATACTCAAGTAGTAAAACGCTAGTGCTTTATTTGTATTTTTTTTCATAGGCTACAAAAACGTAACTTTACACCCAAAAATATTTCAAGGAAATAATTTTTTTAAGTTTAAGTGAAATGTGTTTTACACTGATTAATTGCAAACCTTGCTCTCATAAATGATATTTAATATTAATATCAAGTTTTCTTAGTGTAATAAAGTGTAATCTAACACGACAAAATGATAAAAATGATATTTTTTTTTAAGGTAAAATAAAAGTGTTTTTTAGATTGAATATATAAAAAAAATTACTTTCATAAGTAATATTGAATATTACTGTTAAGTTTTTACTATCTAATAAAATTTTAACTTATGCCTGAAAATGATATAAAACAAACGTTTTTCAAGGTCATAAATATAATATAAAATCAAAGTTTTGAAAAAAAATGTTTTTAACGCAATATATTTAGAAAACTTTCTTTTATAAGGGATATTAAATAAAATAATAATAATATTTATCGATATAATTAACAAAGGTGTGTTGAGATGGTTTGGACATGTAGAACGAATGAGTGAGGAAATAACGGTAAAACAAATTTATGAGGCGAATGTAAATGGAAAAAAGAGCAGAGGAAGACCGAGAAAAACATGGCACGATCAGGTATGCCAAATACTTGAAAGTGGTCAGGTTAGGAGTCGTAACAATCGGCGGGTATGTATGAGGAGATGCATGAACGTGGAAGAAGCGAAGAATGTTTGCAAAGACAGAGTGTTGTGGCGTTCTATTCTCTCTGCCTACCCATGCGGGGAAGCGGCGTGATGGTTAGTTAGTTTTTTTTTAAAATACCATTAGATCCTATATGTACGGTAGTTTCAATATAAACTTAGTTTATATTTAAACTCAGTGAAAAAAACTCAATTTTTATTTACAACATTTTGAGTGTGTCCAAATACTTGTTCGCAAAATCTGGATTATCTCCAATTACAGGAGTTATTTTCATATTATTTTTTCTCACCAAAGATGAAGAAGAATATGGAAGTCTGGGCATTTACGGGGCTTACGACCGTCATAGGCTGGTTTAAGTGATCACTTTACACACGTGTAACATTCACCAATTCTACCCATTATTGACAACCACACTACTCAAATTCTTGGAAGTTCTATATATATGAACCAATTTAGAAACCTTGTTCATGAATCACTAGAACTTCACTAGAGACATCTATTGGTGAGATGTAAAGAAGCTTCGTCATATTAAATATTACGATCAAGTTCTCATAAATAGATAAAACGTAATGTTTAAAAACAACCGTATCTTATGGTTGAATAAAAAAGGTTTTTTACTCATATTTTGAAACAATATTCATAAGAATGTAACAAAATAAAAATTAAATGTCATATTATCAAAATTGGCGACCCTTAGCCATTTAAGATAAAGACAGAAACGCCGTTAAGGCTATATAAATTTTATTCTGGTCTCATATGGTCACCTAATCGTACCTTCAAGAGCAAGATGAAGGACTAAGATAGGAAGATTGAAGATTGCTTGGATGGGACAATGGGCGGAAAAAGGGTAAAATAACGTGGGAAGAGTAAATATTTTTTACCTTGCGAGTTTCTTGAAATATGAAAGAGAAAGATATATGGTAACTGGATCATAATTCCCATAATCACTTTTAGGGAGAGTGAAAAACAGAATTTTCGTAGATATTCCTTTATAACACGCATATAATATATATGTACCTATTATCATATGTTTTTGTTTATGAAAGTAATTATGCATAATTTTTTGACATTCCATCAAAGATGATTAAGAATATGGAAGTCTGGGTATTTACAGGGCTTACAACCTTCATCGGCTGGTTTTGGTGATACACTTTACAACTTACGTAAAGTGAAACTTAAACCACCCAATGACGGTCGTAGACCCTGTAAATGCCCAGACCTCCATATTCTTCTTTGTCTAAGGCCAAGTGTTCAATGGGTAATTTATCTATTTTCCAATAGGACGGTCAGATCAATCAGAACCTAAAATCTGGGGGTGTAAAAATCCTACGTAATCGGAGGGCACGTGTGGCTAAATGTATGAATGTGAAGGAAGCGAGACAGAAGAGTGTAGCGTTCCATCCTTTCTGCCTACCAGTAGCAGTAGTAGTAATATTAACGCTTCAATTGACACATTTTTCTACATATATGCGGCATGTTAAATTGATGTTTTGAATCAAAATGAATAGTAGGCCATACCGCATAACTCATATGATAATGGAAACTTGTATTTTATGGTTTCTTTCATTGTCTTTCTCTAGCGATAAATCAGGTAAATGGCGCATAAATTTTAGACCCTTCTCTGGTTTTGCATGGAAAGCCTTTATTGTTTTTCTGTTTTGCATCCCTATTTTCCAACTCCCATCTGCTGCACAATGCAATCTGCGTAGGTTCCTTGCTTCGCTCCAACGGGAGGAGTTTTCCAATCTCGAAAAGATGGTTTGCGGAAAAATTTGAGTAGGAAACTTAGATGAAAATATCACAGGAAACTATTCATTGCGCACACTGTATTTGTTATATTATGAGTATTTCCTTTGATAAAGAGTTTCTTAGTTCTTGATAAGATTTCTTTACAACTTTTCGAATATTATTAAATCCCTTACCGCACCCCAATGGTGCATAGGGCACTGCTTCATATAAACGCAGTGTTATCTCGATCGATTACACATGAAGGAAAGGTGATCAGCCCTACACTTCAGGTACCAGTCCAGTGTAATATTGAATAAATATCAGAGTGAAAAAATCACTTATATTTATTAAACCCCCCTGGAAATCGAACCCGGGACCTCCAGAACGGTAGGCGAGCATGCTGACCATTACACTTCGGAGGCGGACAATCGTACATACATAAACTAGCCGGAATTGTTAGAATGTATATGTTGTAAAGTTCCCAGTTGAATCATCAGGGCAACTGAAACCTTAGCGCTTCCCGGGAGTAGAACAACATCTAAACATAGTTCCTTTATTTATCGTTCATCTAAATATAGGGATTTTGATATGTTCATCTCAACATTGTCAGCGTTGAGATTAACAACATTATCTACTTACATACCAATCTTGATATATTTGATGTGTTCTGCAATTAATGTCTTGTGGTTCTATGAATGTTTTCATGTAGTTTTATGCATTAGAACAAACTTAGAACTACAATATAATTTAAAACATTTTGAGTGTGTTCAAATACTTGGTCAAATTATATGTTAAAATAATATCAATGAAAATTATATTTTCTGGCGTTTCTCATGCATGTGATTATAATCTAGGATTCGTAACTCACCTATTAAGAAAAAAAGAGTTTCTGCTCAATAAAAAAGCTTCTTTTCATCTCACCAATAGATGTTTCTAGTGAAATTTTAGTGATTCAAGAACAACGTTTCGAAATTGGTTCATATAAATAACAAACAAACTAATTGTTACGCCGCTTCACGTAGGGATTAGCACAGATAATAAAACGCCATTCTAATCTGTGTTTTCAAACAATTTATCAAATAATCTGCCTTTTCAACATTCATACATTTCGTCATACATACATTCCAATTATTTCGACTCCTGACTAGAACGCTTTCAAGTATTTATTTGAGATGGTTGATCATGCCAAATTTTCTTTTATTATATAACAGCAAATACTTAATTTATCTTACACAGTGTGTTAAATACATTTAGAATTTGTTTTATAATTATCAAAGTATATATAATAAAGAGCCATTTGATTTGAAAACAATATCAATGTCGTTAAATAACAATGATTTGCTTTATTCATTATTTTATTACAAATCCACGTTCAATGATAAAAGCTTATATTTGTGTATTTTTCTGAGATCAAATTCAGCGCGTTTCAAGTAAGAAATAGTTTTCGATTCCTTAGAAATAGATGATAATTCATTTGAGTCTTAGAATTTATGAAGTAGAGATATCGAGCGCGGACTTCGGTTCATAAGCGATTATGGCGTCTATGAAAATTAAGGGTTAATGCGAGTGCGTGCACAGAACTTCGACTAGTTCTAAGTGCAATGGTGCGTGGAAGCCTTAAGGCTTCGTATAATAATATTAAAGAAGTTATTGGGAAAATTCGCAAACGATTTAAGTTTATTTAAATTATAGGCTGGCAAAATTTCCAAATTGAAGGAAACTCAATAAGTAAAGGTCAATGCGTAAATTCGGCAATTTAATTCTCTCTCGAGACGCTTATTTGAAACTTTTATATAAATCTAATAATATACAAAATTTTCCCATTTTGTATTTAAAAATTAAACTGTTTGTAACATGTTTTGTAAAATGTTTTGTAAAGTCCATTGAAATTTATATGAATATATTAACATGATTTCTTTAATTATTTTGACTTGATACGAAATTGCAAAAAATCACTTATCAAATGAATATTTTATCTCTTTTTAAACTGTAGGACTTTTCATACGTTCATACATACATGTAGGTACATACTTGTTTACAGCGTCAGCCCAAAACTGCATTGAATTATTAGTTCCAGTACTTCATTAAACATTTTTTTTAAATATGTGAAGACGATCTATGTCGTAAAGTAATTACTGAAAACCAATAATATCTGTAAGTGATAGAAACTGTAGGAATTTCACATTAACATACAATAATGTATTAATATTCTTGTATATTGCGAAAGCCTATAATTTAACTGTATAATTTGACTCAATACTTCACACAGTACATTGAAATTTGGAAAAACGATTTTTGTCACATTTTATATTTGATACGTGATTGCTGAAAACCGATAATCTCTAAGTGATTGAAACTGTAGGACGTTTCATACGTACGTACGTTCATACATTAGGAGTACTTGTGTATTAGAGTTGCGGCAGTTCCTAATTCGACTGAATGATCAGTCCCAATACTCCTAATGGTCGGGGTTTGGATAGACCTTTGTCGTTTCCGCCCCCTGCACTAAGCACCGAGTGCTTGCGCAACCCATTACATCTCCATTAGCTATTTAGACAAGGAATAAAAAGTTGTTATCAAAAATTTACAAAAAGAAGTTCTCAAGGTTTAAAAACAATGCAAAACAGCGCTATCTCTGATAAACAAAACCTTAAACCACGTTTAAAAAATAATGCCTTTTTCTAATTGTTGTTTTTAATTTAAGATTATTATATTTATTATTATGTTTATTATATTTGTATTAGTGTAATGGTCAGCATGCTCGGCTACCGTTCTGGAGGTCCCGGATTCGATTCTCAAGAGGGGTAAAATAAATATAAGTGATTTTTTCACTGTAATATTTATTCAATATTACCATGGACTGGTACCTGAAGCGGAGGGCTGATCACCCTTCCTTCATGTGTAAACGATCAAGATAACACTGCGTTTATATGACACAGAGCCCTATGCACCATTGGGGTGCGGATAAGGGTTTTATTATTATTGTATTATTATATTTAATATTTAACTTGGTATATACCACTTTTTCATAAAATCTATTGTGAGGCGTGTTTCCATGCATTCCGCATCATTTTTAAACACCGTATGTAAAGTTAAGTCTAAATATTAGAGTTATAAGTTAAGAAATATTGGTATTTACTAAGTTAAACTTAAATTGAAAACGGATTGATTTTACTTCAAAATGACCTCCAAATCAAGTAATAGATAGTTTGATATTTCTTTTTTCAAATTCCACTCTCATTGGATGGAAGCTCTGTTAGGCCAATCAACAAGAGAAAAGATGACTAATCAACTAACAAAGTAACTAACCATCACGCCGCTTTCTCTCAGGGGTAGAAAGAGCGAATAGAACGCCACACCAATCTGTCTTCGTAGATAAGTGTCACTTCTTCCACATCCATGCATCTCCTCATACATTGTCATCTTAACCACCTAACGAAGTCTTGGATCTCTCATATTTCTCTCATCCTGGTGTTCCTTATCTATCTCGTAGACTCTTAACAGATATGCTCCTTAGAGTTTTCATTTCTGTTACTCTAAGCGCGTTTTTTGTTACTGCGGTGTCCGCTCTGCATTCGATTCCATATATCAGGATGGGTTGTATGCAAGTTATTTATATTTAAATTTTGCTGCCGATCTTGAAATACTTATATTTCGAATATTCTTAAGACTGGGCTTTGTTGACAAAGACTAAGTATCTCTTCCTTTAAGGATTCATTTTATTATGTATCATTTATTCACTATCCATCTGTGAGATGAGCGAGGATCGGGAAAAGAAATGATGAGTTTTGGAGAACACGCAACTCTGTACCTACTGCCAGGGGAGGAACACATGCGGCCCGCAATCTACAATAAAAGAATAATAATAAATAATTTTTTTAATAAAAATTTCGCTTACCAAATACTACCATTTCATAAAATCAAGTATGATACGTGTTTCAATGCATTCCGCATCATTTTCAAGTACCGTTTGTAAAAATAGCAAAAATCCCACGATAGTATAAAACCAGCATACAACCAAAAATTGTGGGCTGTAGAAGTTTATACTTATTTATTTATTTTATTTTATTTATTCGGGAATTGTACAGCTTACATATAAATGACATGAAACAATAGTTAACATTAACAATAATAAACATTACATTACATCAACAAAAACTAGTAATCTCAAAAAAAAAACAATTAAACAATTCCACATTTATGTTATGAAACTATTAAAAAACATTCAGAGATTAAACACAAAACAAAAAAATAGGAATTATATAAAATAATAGATTTAGCAGGAAGGAGAAGGAAAGGAGAGGAATTCATAAGGGTGGTTAAAGGATTTTTTTTCTAGGTAAGAAGTTTAAAAATATATTTATAAATATACATACATACATATACATACGCATACATACACACATATATATACATATACATACATATACATATATACATATACTTTGTTGTGACATCCAGAAAATAATGTAAATGTCTTAAACCATTACGGTGTTAGTTGTCAATCATGAGTAGGATAGTTAATTTTACAAGTGTGTAAAGTGATTAATTAATTAACCTTTGATACGTAAACATGAATCCCGTAAATAACTTAACTTTCAAATTTGTCTCCAACTATCTTGAGATATCAACAAATAAAAATACTTCTAATTGGAGAAAATCCTAGAATTTGTGATCAAAGATTTATTATACACACAAATTATGTTGAATAAATAATTGTTTTTATTTAAGGTTTAATTATTATTTTTTGACATGTAAAAAAAGATGAACGAGAATATGGAAGTCTGGGCATTTAGTGGTGTTACGACCATCATAGGCTTGTTTATGTGTGACATTCACTATTTCTACCCATGATTGTCAACCACACTACATGGCTCAATTTCGAAACATACAATAGTTCCTGAATCATTAGAATATTTGGACACACTCATGTTGTAAGTTTTAATCGGTAAATGCCACTTTTTTTAAATTATTGCTTCATTTGTTTCCAGGCATTCCACATAATTTTCAAACTTCATATGGAAACACGTGTCTTAAAGGATTTTATGAAGTAGTGGTATTTTAAATTAAAAAAATGAATAGATACCACACAATAACATGCCGAATGAAGTTATTAAAGAAATAACTGGTCAAAATGTAATTTGTGATATATATATATATATATATATATATATATATATATATATATATATATATATATATATATATATATATATATATATATATATATATATATATATATATATATATATATATATATATATATATATATATATATATATATATATATATATATATATATATATATATATATATATATATATATATATATATATTTATATATATATTTATATATTTATATATATATATATATATATATATATATATATATATATATATATATATATATATATATATATATATATATATATATATATATATATATATATATATATATATATATATATATATATATAATATTTTAGGAGTTTCACTGATATTTTCACTCATCATAAGCTCTCTGAAAGTATAGCATATAGTCTTAGGCTGGTATAGAAACTCTTGGTTTCCATTTGGATCCATACATTAAAAAAAACTTTTTATTTTTTTAATCTTTGATCGATATTTAATCAATTCAAAGATATTTTTTATTCCCACCATAAGCGCTGTAAATACCCACCTGTCAAAATGTCGAAAAATAATTGCTTACCCCTGAAGGACTCGTGTGTAGGAATGGCGAGCTCAATTTACTAATGAAAAAACATTATTTCTCGGAAAGTGTCTTAGAGCACGTCTAAACAAGTTACGAGAAAAGATTAATAAATACGAATACGATATATCATACATCTTTATTTTTACGTAACGTTCATAACTCCTTGGGCTATAGGCTGGGGCAAAAAGTAATTAAACAGCTCTAGAATATATGTATTAATTTTAAATCAAACACATATTTTTTGAGTCTACTAAGTTGTATTTTACTAACAAAAAACACATAAAAAATTATATTGTGACAATTGTTTCGCCTTGTTAGGGCATTATCAAACGAATGTGAAGATCAAATAGACTACGGTCCTTATGTAGCTATACAATTCTAAGTGACAGTTTTAACACGTGCAGCAATAATTTATGGGATACAACAGTAGCTAATGGGAGGTGTAGGTATGTACCCTTATATTTATTTTCTGGGAAAGGAAGAATTTATTGACATGGCCATATTTTAGAGAATTAATATTTTAAAGCTTAATACACTTTTTGGTAATATTATTTTTAAGAATTTTTATATGATAATTACATCTACATATAAAAATTCTTTAAAATAATATTACCAACAACGCTTCCCCGCAGGGGTAGGCAGAGAGAAAAGAACGCCACACCACTCTGTCTTTGCAAACATTCTTCGCCTCTTCCACGTTCATGCATCTCCTCATACATACCCGCCGATTGTTACGACTCCTAGCCTGACCACTTTCAAGTATTTGGCATACCTGATCGTGCCATGTTTTTCTCGGTCTTCCTCTGCTCTTTTTTCCACTTACATTCGCATCATAAATTTGTTTAATTTAATAGAATTTAAATCACATTATATAATTAAAGCCTTTAACTATTTTTTTTATTTTATCAGTCATTTTATCGTTATTCATTCGCTAGTGTATTTACTTGGAAACATTATATTACAGTAAATAAAAAAAAAAGGATATTTATACAGCAGATATTTACAAGTATAATCACAACTTGGTAAATTTTTAAAAACAAAGCTTCCATACATAGAGTATGTATTCGTTCATTGTAAAATGAACATAAATAATCTTATTGTATTTGAAAAAAACCTTTTGACGTTTATTGAGGTAATATAATAACGAAATAGTGATATTTTCTTATAAACCTTCGAGTTTTCCAATCGAAAGAGACCTAAACTTTTTAAAATAAAACAACTTAATTTTAACCACTTTTTATTGGTACAATTTTTCCAACCGGTTTCAACAAGAACCTTGATTTTTTTAAATCACATTTTGAAATGGTGTACGGAGTGCGTGGATGTTTTTGGTATCGTAATTAAATATAACCTAATTATGAGTTTCAATGTTTTAGCATTAGTATATAACCCTGAGGATGACATGGTTCTTGTCGAAACCGGTTGGAAAAAGTGTACCAATAAAAAGTGGTCAAAATAAAGTTTTTTTATTTCATGAATTTTATAAAATGTGCCACAAAGTATCTGCGAAAAAATATTCAAGAAATAGACCTTAATTGATTTTAAATGTTACTTGTTTTAAAAAAAAGTAAACATACATACGAGGGTTGATTGATATGTTCCACCCCTGAACTGTTTTGGAGTGAAGCACAAAAGTTTTTGTAACTTATTTTTCGACTTAGTCCCTCTGGACTTGAATGCACTCTCAGCAATGCTCCAACATTTCTATGGCTTTGTGGTTGAATATTTATCCGAAGGCTTCCAAACACTCATCTACAATATAATATACAATAGATCTCGTAGGATGTAACAAATAATGAAATATTGTTTTTTTTATTAATTTCTCAACAAAGATGAAGAAAAATTTATGTATTCATTTTAAATCAAACACAGATCTTTTGAGTCTACTAAGTTGTATTTTATTAACAAAAAACACATAAAAAATTATATTGTGACAATTGTTTCGCCTTGTTAGGGCATTATCAAACGAATGCCCTAACAAGGCGAAACAATTGTCACAATATAATTTTTTATGTGTTTTTTGTTAATAAAATACAACTTAGTAGACTCAAAAAATCTGTGTTTGATTTAAAATTAATACATAAATTAAAATGGAGTTCTACAAATTAAACGCCAAGTCAATAAATAATATGAAGAAAAATATTCAAGTCTGGGTAATTAAAGGGTTAATGACCTGTCATAGGCTGGTTACGTGATCACTTTACACATGTGCAACCTTTTACCATTCCACCCATGATTGACAATCACACCACTCAAATTTCTCAACAAAAAAACTCCTAAAAGTTAAAAAAATTATCTAGATATATCATTAATCTCATGGCACAGTACATATGAGTTGATAATGGTCATCTATGTTGGATTAAGAGCCCCTTTTATGGATATGCAAAAACTGGTTTAAGTGATCACTTTATATTAACACTTTATACTAGTGTAACACTTTATACTAGTGTAACATTAACCATTCCACCAATCACACTTCTCCAAAGCTAGAAGTTATACTTATTCTTCAATTCTTTCAGATGCTACTTCTTTGGTTGAGTAAAGTAAAGTTTTTAATCAGCTGAGACTTGAGTGAAATATGACTGGTCGTAAGCCCTATAAACACCCAGACTATCATAATTTTCGTCATCTATATTGAGATATCAATATAAATAACTCCTGAGAGATATCAATATAAATAACTCCTGAGTGTAGACGAATCCCACACACACTTAAAATATTACGAGAACCTACGTTGTAGAGTTTAAAACTGTTATTTTATTCATTTATACTCGGTGTTGTAATATAAGAAAATCTGAATTTCTAACATTTAGCTCATTATTTTCAATATTTATACAAAAAAAATTATTTATTATTTTTTTAAGTATGTAATTTAAAAACAGTTTTATGTTACATATATTTACAGATAGGTACCTACCTATGAAATCATTATTTTTTCGATCAAAATTCAACCCTGCGCACAAGAAAGGAAGAGTATGATAAAAGCGTACTAGTTCCAAAAATCCACCATTCTGCCCTTATTTTATGAGCGATAAAACTAAATAGCGCGCCTCTGATGTAATATATTTGATGATAAACGAATTCTACATAACCGAATCATTTCACATACGCATTCAGAGCACATGTTTGCATGCGTAAGCTGAATTATTATTAACCGGGTGAATGAGATGTTTCACTAAAATTCACTTTTAAAGACCATATTTAAATCAATTCAATTATTTTATTAATTCATTCGGCAGTCGCTTTGTGGTCAAAAAATTCAATTTTGCTTGGTAAATACCATTATTTCTTAAAATTTATTGTTACACGTATTTCGATGCATTTGCATGAAATGGTGTTAGAATATGATGTGTAATGCATTGAAACACGTGTGGTTTTAATGACGTAAGTGAGTTTTCATATTTTTTGCAGTATGTTTGGTTTTCAAATCCTATTTTATAGGAATATTGGTTGGATGGTAATAGAAATGCATTGTTTAATAGTGTTATCGTTGCCCAAAAATAAAATGGGAAAATAATACTTTAAGTTCCGAGACGGACTCCTACAAAGAAATATTCAACAAATTACAACTTATAACGGTCAAAGAACAATATTCTAAAACCATCCTTACATATGCATATAAAATTACTGTCATGTAACACAAGAAAGTTACTCCCAGCAAAGCGCATAAGTCACAATTAATACATTTTATAAAAACGTACATAGAACTACGAGATGTAATGAGAAACACTGCAAAAGCATGATGTTTTGACCACGAAAATACAACACTTGTGTGAGACCACTTTTTGAGTTTATTAATGTAAACACTACTAGTTTCCAGAACAATAGAAGTTTTCATCGATAGGTGATAATACAAATTTGTTCTTGAAACTAATCGCGTTTACATTAATAAACTCAATAAGTGTCTGATACAACTATTTTATTCTTATCTTAAAAATGTTAAAGTAAAAATAGCCAATTTTTATCTTAACATATACGGTTTAGTAAAATAATTTGAATGCTAATTGTATTTTTTTTCAAATCTTCTCCTCACTTAATGGTGCATAGGGCACTGCATCGTATCAATACATTATTATCATGTTCGATAATCACAAAAAGGCACTCCACCACATTGTTGTTGCATTCGACCTATGTGTGTTATGAATGTTGCCTATGTACAGGCGCTAGCCCCTAAATTCAGAATTGATGATTATTTACTGGATACAGCCTGCTCTTTTCAAAATACTTTTAAACATTTAAAACTATGAGTGCGATGAAGTTTTTAACTATAATAACATTATAAATATTAAGATGCTTTAAGCGTTTACATTTTTTGATTTCGTTTAATAACAAATAAATAATCATAATAAAATAATCAATAAAACTATCAATAAGATTCTTTATTTTGGCAATATTATTAATTTATTCGCATTACTTTTTTTGTGTGTACCCTGTGCAATTGATTTTCTCGAGAAAAATTTATGGTGAGTCAGTTATTGCGAGCAATTTCTGGTAGGAAACTGAAAAAACGGGTAATATGATGATACTAATAATATGCGCTATCTGAAATACTTCCGAGAAAAAGTGAAGGAATTTCAAAAAATCGTCCTGGATCAAGACCTAGAGTCTTGATCCAGGCGGTCATATTCTCAACCTATAATGTTAATTTTTTGTAACAAAATTATTTAGCAATATAAAAAATTATAATTAAATGTGTCATGTTTTTATTATACGAACTTAATTGTAATAATAATATATTAAAGTGATTTTAAAACAAAGTTACATTCAAATTATAAAATGAAAAATTACAAAGCTTCAAATATAAATTATAACTTTGTTTTCATCAACGATTTTTTTATGGGAATAACCCACAGAGTCCCTATTTTAGGGACTTATCTGCAGATAGAAAAGTTAGAAAAGGGAATGGAGATATATAAAAAAAAAACTTAACAAATACTAGGACTAATTGAATCAATATTTCTAGAATTAATTTTGCAATTGGTGGAAATCGAGCCCTCAACGCCAGTTTTGCAACTAAGCGTCTACCCGTTGAGTCATCATTGAGTCTTAAGTTAATATAAATGCATATATATAGGTTTCAAGAAGTAATGCAATATGGATATTCAACAATGGACCGAACGGTGAATGCTACACAAGTGTGTAAAGTGATCGTTTTACCCACCCAAATGCCAGATCGTTAGCCCTGGAGTGCTCTGACTTCTATTTTCTTTCGTATAAAATCAAAAGTTACTTGCCTAAAACTGGGCTAAGCATCTATTACACCTATAACATATTATTTCATAAATTGTTGAAGATTATTGATCATCGTTTTACTTGCATGAATTTGAATAAATATTAGATTTAAGTTTTGTACCGACATTTCTTGGTGGAACTGCATTTTATATAATAAAATAATAACTTTGTAATTTTTTCCACATGAATTTTATTTGACCAGCAACCGGGTTTCGTCGTAGCCGACATCATCATATTGGACCATTACCAGACGAAAACCGGTTGTTGTTCAAATAAAATTAATGTGGAAAAAATTACATAGTTGTTACATAGTTATTATATAATTCAAACATAGAAGGAGCGAGTAGTGTATGTTAGGACAGAGGAGTGTGGCGTTCGATACCCCTGCGGAGAAACGATGTGATGGTAGTAGTAGTAGTAGTTGTAGATTTATTCGTAATTTGACTGTTGAAGTTTTGTAATTCTTAGCCCTGGGATGCTCAGATTTTCATATTCTTTCATATAAAGAGGAACGATAGATGTTTTATACCAAGTTGAGATATCTGTCATGTTTACAAATACGCTTAGGTAATCGCTTCCTCATTCACAACCACAACGATCCTCACACGGCAAGTGTGACATGGTCTCACCGCGTATCATAAATCAGTGTTTCTATGTCCGGCTCTTTATTACCGAAGGCTTTGTTCGAGCCAGGACCACCCCCTCGAACAACCCCGACGGATATTTATCTCAGCGGTAGATAAGTCATAAAGCCGAAGTACTTCATTTTGACGGTTTCCTTTGTCAATTACACATCTGACTTTGATATGGGTTAATCGAATGCACGGGGAGATGTATATTTAAAAATGATCTGGTGGATGTAGCGTTCGGAAGGTAAATTATTATCCGTTATATTACAACGTGAGTTGATAATTATCCCAAAAGATGCCTTACATTACCAATACTAATATTCGACATAACACTTATTACATAAATGTATTTAAGTAATAGGCTGTAATCAAATTATTATAATAAAATCTTATCTTATATCGTTTAAAATAAACTGCATGGTCTCAATTCAAGTAAATCGAATTAATAATAATTTCATTTTGTAGTAATATCTGTCCATTTTTAATTAACGTTCAATTAATAATAACCGCTATTTCTTAATATATAATTTGACATGTCGCTCACTCCTTTCAAGAACGTCATAAATCAAAAACTTGATTTTTCAGGAGAACGTTTTCAAAGTTTAAAAATATAATACAATGTATTAAAAATAAATATCAAGACACTTATTCAACTTTTTATTGTGCAACAGATCTTTTTAAGTAAAATCTGAAGGTTTTTTCTCCATTATAAATATATTTAGGATATTCAAAAAAATAATTAAACAATACCTTTTCTTCATGCAAAAACAACACTTTCTGCCCTGTAGCGGGTAAATATTAAGTTAAAAATATGCCGCTTTTGCTAGGATATGGTACATTTTTTGGGCATTCTGAAATCATGCAAAACTGAAAAATTAAGATTTTTGATTTATGACGTTCTTGAAAGGAGTGAGCGACATTGTTATTGTATTTTTGGAAATTTTCTTACAAAAAATATATGATGAGTCTATATATATACAATAGTATAAACAGTAGATAAGTGTACGTTGGTTTAAAAAAAATTGCTAAAATTATAAATACATTATATGAATCCATAAAGACGTGTGTATTTTTTTCTTAATCGTGTGAACCTTAACATATGGAAAACAGATCAGAAGTATTAGAATATTACCTATTTGGAAGAAGCTTGTAAATATCTTTTAAGACTACTGTAAGGAAATAATTCCTTTTGAGTTATATACAATGTTTCCTTGATCAAAAACTTCCCGGAATCACCCCCGTGTGGCGTTCTCAGTCACCTGATTTGAGTTTTTTTTTTCTTAGATTGTTATATCTGTTATTGATATTCAACGAATTTTTCAGCTTGATAGCTTGAAATTTGTAAAAGTGACGCATTATTGAGTACATCTGCGACTGTGCGTGTTTTCAATTTTTGATAATTTTGAAAAATGGAATAGAATTTGCTACAACGAGTTCGTATTAAATTTTGCGGTTTAAGTGGTGCGACGACATTAAAAAATGCTAGCAAAGTGTTTCGACAATGATACTTTGAAGAAAACGGACGTTTTCGAAGTGGCCATGAGTCCGTCAACGACGATGATCGCAATGATCATAAATTTTTTCACGATAAATTACCAAAATATTTTAAGGATAAAGTTGTCTTAAACAAAAATTGTCATGAATATGCTACTAGACAAAAGGATAAAATAAGACTACCATTATTGAAAAGAGCTGAGTCGCAAAATTGCTTGATGTATAAGGGTTTAAAAATGTATGATGAGATGCCTGAATGTATGAAGAATGAAAAATGTCTGAAAGAATTTAAAAATAAATGTCTAAGTTACTGTAAGGAAATGTAAATATATAAAGACTATGTAAATGTATATAATAGTTTATATTAGTTTTAATATAAGCTAACTTAAGAAATAAATAAAATAAAAAAAAAATGGCAGACCTTCGAGATCGAAAACATTAACAAAATCAAATAATGGATGACCGTAAGCCGCAAATTGAAAATAAGAGAGATGGTACAGGAGTTAGGCAACGCTTTTGGATCCGCTCAAGACGTTTGGGTGAAGAAATTTGCCAAAAATACCAGATTTGTGGGCAAACAACTCGTGGATCTTGCACCGCGATAACGCAACCTTGCACAATGCCATCGTTATCCGTGACCAATTGGCTAAAAACAGAACGAATACCACCCAACAACCACTGAATTTACCTGATTTGGCTTTCTGCGACTTTTTTCTATTCGGTGGACTCAAGAAACCGCTCCCGGAACGCGTTACAGCATCCGAGATGAGGTCATGGAAAATTCGAAGATGGCTCTGATGGCCATACCAAAAATCGATTTAAAAAAATGTTTAAACTATTTTATTATAACTTAATTATAATGTCTACCGGTTTCGAAGCTAACTGCTTCTTTATCAAGACTGATTAATACTAGTAATTAATAATAGTATAAATCAGTCTTTTTAAAGAAGTGGCGTAGAGATTATAATTAATCATAACAAAATATTTAAAGTGATTCTAAAACAAAATTACATTTTAGTTATAAGATGCAAAATTACGAGGTTAGTGCTTAAAATATTTTTTTTTATTTTACAATCAAATAATTTTATATTTTTTATATTTTTAGTATAAAAAACTTGCGATTCGTGTACCTACATGTTTTTATTACGAATACCTTTATATTCCTATATATCTGCTCTCTCTTTCCCTCTCTTTCTCTTTCAATCCGCATCCATCCATTGCAGATTGAAGGTCTTTTTTATTGCGGTGGCATTCTTTGCGGTTCCTTCCTAAACCTAAAAATGTTAATAATTTTAGTATATAACCACTCACCGAGATTTTTATGTCTACCGGTTTCGAGTTCGGTTCTCTTCATCAGGACAATCACTAATACAGCATGCAAACAATACCACCCTTCACCACCATAGCACCATTTACACACTCAAAACTACACAAAATGTCTAACACATGCGATTTTTGGTCGACCCGAAAACCAACATTCACTAAAGTTTTCAACACAGACATGCGCTACTAGCCGAGGTTATTAGACATATAATAAATCAACTTATATACTCGTAGGATGAAAGGAGTGGGCGGGGTTCGAATTGGATACTGACGAATCGTGCTTACCCGATGTTGAATCAAAAAATGGACTACAAGTAAATTCCTCTTCCTCTATTCCTCTAATTAACAACCAAATAAATTTTATTTTATTACTTAAATTATAAACATTTTTGTAAAAAATAAAAAAAGTATAGGTATGTTTGTTATTTACTGATTTTGTTGTTGACATATTGTCTAGATTCTAGACTCAAGAACATACGCTATTACAAAAATACGACGAAGCGACTAAAATTGACTGAAAATCTCAATATCTGTTTTTGATTTTTTCGCATTAACTGTCTTCTATATTATTTAAAAAATAATTTATTTGTGCAGATGCTCGTGAAGGCGAATACGGTAAAATATTTTCAAGCATTTATTTTTCGTCTGTCGTGGACCTGAAAATCGATTTCTAGCCTATACGGTGATATTTTCTCTCCCGATAGCACCAAAGATCACCGTAAACACATCACGATCAACCGAGTTTATTTCTCTTCCAGAAAATAAATCCCCGGGAAGAACGAACATACTTATGAATTCCCGAAGAATTTGTCCCTCACTGAATTCCTCCTGTCCCGACTCGGGTCCTATGTCCTCTGAATTACAATTCCCCAAGTCCAAACGACTTATTCCGAAGGCATCGTAATTTACTGCAACCTTTTCTTTATTTTTTCTATCGTTAATATTGGTTTATTCGCAGGTGTTCCGCCGTGAGTACGACATCGGAATAAGGCTCCCGGTCGAATTGGAGACCTTCGAGAATACATTTCTGTACGGTATACGGGAAAGGTAACTATTTGTAAAGGAAGCCTTAAAACATACCAACGCAAAACTGATCACTTTAAGTAGAGAATCCTCACTCAACGTTTCCAGAAAATCGTATTTACCTAGTTCACATATTCTCAGTAAAATTTATTGTAATTTTTTAAATTCATTATAAATTTGATAACTTTCATTCAAACCTACGCAAATTTTTGAATTGTTATTTTTAAAAGAAGCTTTACAACATTTAATCGAAAAATTTACCACTTTAAGCAGAGAATACTCATTCAAGGTTTCCATAAAAACTTATTTGCGTATTTTTTAATTCTCAGCAAAATTAATCATCATTTTTAAATATACATTTATCAAAAAATTTAAATATTTTTAATCATCCTTACCGATACTTAAGAATTGCGGTTTTTTCTCCGGATAATTAACGGTTATAATAATAAAAATGATATTATTTATTGATTCGGCATTAACTTTGTGGAATGACATGATTATTTTGATACAAATTAAACACTTGAATAATCCACTTAATTGAGTTTTATTTTTATTTACGACTAGTTTCGAAAACGACGATTGTTTTCATCTTATAGTACAAATTAAAACTAGTTAGTTTTAATTTGTACCAGAAGATGAAACTAGTCGTAAATAAAAATAAAACTCAATTAAGTGGATTATTCAAGTGTTTAATTTGTATTATAGTAAAAATGATAATATCGATAATTTATTTAGCGCCATTTTTCGTATAATACTACCTCAAAGGCGTTTCACTGTGATTCTATTGGGGAAAAGATTGAGCAAAACAGATCCTTTCTTAGTTTTTTTTCTCCTAAAGAACAGCAAAAGCACCCACGCCAAATTTAATGCTCTAAAACCACTTTACCTACAGTAGTGGTTATAGCCGATCGAAGCGCGAGATGTCTATCAACTAATTCACCTGAAATACACAACTCTTTAGATAATCGTAAGTCGTTAGATGTGTTGATTTATACATGAGCAGACAGAGTTAATACTCATCCCTTACCTCGGAAAAGTGTAACCAGTGCAGTTGGTGAAGCGATGGGGTGATGTTACTGAATTTAGAAATTACAAAAAATAATATCGCTGCAACGTTAAACACTGATTGCAGATAAGTCATTTTGTGTAATTAACCCGTGTTTATTTTATTCAAACCCTGATCTGCACCCCAATTGTGCATAGGGCACTGCATTATATAAACGCAGTGTTATCTTGATCGTTAACTTACGAAAGAAAGGTGATCAGCCCTCCGCTTCAGGTACCAGTCCAGGATAATATTGAATAAATATTGTGGAATAAATATTTGGGATTCCCGGGAATCGAACGAGGGACTTCCAGAACAGAGCCAAGCTCACTGACCATTACACTACGGAGGCGGACTTAATACTAATCCGCGTATATAATACTGTTAAAATAATCGAACTGATATGTTTTACATTATTATTAAAATTAAAATAAAACATTAAATGTTATTTTTCCATTATATTTTCACTTGCGAAATTTCCTGAAATGCTGGATAGTTGCCCACAGACAGTAATCATTCTTTAAAAAAAAGATTTTATCTTTTTAAAATTCTCACGATCTTGCTTGCAGTATATTTCATGATGATTGAGTTCATTAGTACAAGTCTTACCATTATTGATTGTCATCAAATGCCAACATCAACACTCTGCTATAGCTTATCAGATGCCTCTGTGCCAGACACATTAGTGCACGGAATATACAACTACCAACGACATACATATCCAATTAAACATTTACATATAGTATGTAAGTATAAATGTTTTTTTTTACTTGCTATAAGTTCTACCGCCTTTTTTTTGTCCGCCTCCGTAGTGTAATGGTCAGCACGCTCGGCTACCGTTCTGGAGGTCCCGGGTTCGATTCCCAGGGGGGATCAAATAAATAAAAGTGATTTTTTCACTCTAATATTCATTCAATATTACCCTGGACTGGCACCTGAAGCGGAGGACTGATCACCTTTCCTTCGTGTGTCAACGATCAAGATAACACTGTGTTTATATAATGCAGTGCCCTATGCACCATTGGGGTACGGATAAGGGTTTGAAAATAAGTTTTACAAACATCTGTGTAGAAAAATCATGTTATTACTACAATATTTCACGTTTGTATGTGACAATAGTAAATCTTTACAATTTCTCGGTTCATATATCTTTCCAGGTTAAATTTTTGACGTCGAATTATCAAACATATCCGAGATAAAAAAAATCAGCATCCAAATATGTTCACTTATTTGCGTTGAGTGATTTAACCCAAAAACCTACTTATTTAAAGACTTTTTGGGAAGAAGTCGATAGTAAATTGCAAAACGTGAAATCAAGTGTTTGTGTATAAAAATGAACGTTTTAAAAATATTTTCATTAAATAACTGGTCAATAAATTGATACATTTATGTAAAATAAAAAAAATCAGGTAATTGCTCAAAATTAATAAAAGTGATGATATTAGCAAGTCACCACCTATGTTAAATATTTTCTGGATAATAACCATACATCGCTCACTCCTTTCAAGAACGTCATAAATACAAAAACTTAATTTTTCAGAAGAACGATTTTAAAGTTTAAAAATATAATACAATGCATTAAAATAGATATCAAGGCACTTGTTGAACTTTTTAGTATGCAACACATCTTTTTAGATTAAACCTGAATGTTTTTTATCCATTTGAAAAATATTTTGTATAAAAGATAATTCAAAAATACATTTTCTTCAAAATGCAAAAATAACACTTTCTACCCTGTAGCGGGTAAATATTAAGTTAAAATATGCCTCTTTTACTGGGATGTAGTACATTTTCTGGGCGTTCAAAAAACATGCACAAATAAAAATCGTCGATTTTTAATTTATGACGTTCTTGAAAGGAGTGAGCGACATGTCAGAAAACCTTTTTCGTACAAAATACATTGAAACCCTAATATCTATACCTGTTTTTTTGCAACATTTTTTTTCACACCTAGGGCATATTATTGATAATTATAATTTGTAATTATGTGTATGGTAAAAAATATGAAACAAAAAAACTTTTTCTTCAAACCCGTATCCCCATTCCAATGGTACATAGGGCACTGCATTAAATAAACACAGTGTACCTTGATCGTAAACACATGAAGGAAAGGTGATTAGCCCTCCGCTTTAGGTACCAACCAGTCGAGGGAAATATTGAATAAATATTAGACTGAAAAAAATTACTTATATTTATTTGACCCTTCCCCTGAGATTCGAACCCGGGACCTAACTAACGGTATCCGAGCGTGCTGACCATTGCACTATGGAGGTGAAAAAAAAACATTAATATTTTTTATTTTGTTAAAAAACTTGAAATCGAATTGAAAGAGCTGTAAATACAGTATGTGGTATAAGTAAACGTGGAACAGAGCCGGGTGAGGTCAAGGGGCAATTCGTCGAGTGAGATCAATTGGATAATTGTTCTGAGTGCCCTCATGTTCCCTGACATGTTTATCTCGTTACATGTACTCCACTGCGAGCGCACACAGTTGTATCATATGTGGTACAATGTTCGCTTGAGTGACATTCGTGCTTCGGTTCAAGTTCAAGAGTGAAAAATACCCAGAAATGTCCTTTGAAATAATGACAGCGTTGCATTTGAATATGCTCGAGTTTTTATCATTCTATCTAAGTAAAAATCCTCAGCACGCTTGGCTACGTAATGGAGGTCCCGGGTCCAATTCCCAGGAGGGGTCAAATAAATATAAGTTATTTTTCACTCTTATATTTATTTAATATTAGGTACCCTTGACTGTTACCTGAAGCGGAGGACTGATCACCTTTCCTTCATGTGTTTTTGATCAAGTTAACACTACGTTTTTATGATGCAGTGCCATATGCACCGTTGGCTGCGGATAAGGGCTTAATAATAATAATGTAAGTAAAAATGTTTGGAAATCTTACGATGGTATTTTTACCTGTGACAGTTTTTATTGACCTGACAGTTTTTTAAACGCAATGACAGCGCCATCAGTTGAACGTAACAGCAACTGATAAATTTAATTTACGTTTTACCTAGCAAATATTACTATTTCTTAAATCTATTGTGACATAGATTAAGTAAAACTTAAAATTAAATTGAAACACTCATAATGTAATATTCAACATTGTTCATGACGGAAAGCGTACTGTAAACTTTCAATATTTTCTGCTGAATTCTTGTTTCCAAGATTTTGAAAACTTGAATTCTTTCACGAGCATTGCGCAATCAAACAAATTAGAAATGTGTGCTTTACTTTATCTATTCCATTTTACTATACTGTGCCACCGAAACACGTAATCGGATGCATCAAGTTATTAATAATACAGTAATAATGGGATAATGGATCTGTTTTTAAGTGGAATTAATTAAGAAAAATTGCATTAATATATTGAATCGTAAAATAGGCATACAATTTGTAAGCGAAAATAAATAAAATGGATTGCATGCATTTGAAGTGCTTTCATCACGTAATTACACAAAAGTTACAAGTTTCAAATATGTATATATAAACATAAAAATATGTATGAAAACCTATTAAATTGATTGAAATTCCTCGAACTTATCGAGGAAAGAGTAAATGGATTGCAATGCATTGAACAATTTCATCAAACAAACCAGAAACAACCACCCATACAATTTACGATCTGCGATACAGATTTTTTTTCTTCATATGTATACCTTGTCACAATATATTATTTGTTTTTCTTGTATTGATTCTTATATCGCCATCGAACATCTATCATACTCATATAATTTTACCGCACATTTATCTGGGAGAATGCATTTCAACTGCATCCAGTCTACTTTCATCCTTATTTTAACTACTCCATGCTTCACTTCCATTCATTCATTCAGTGTAAATATTTTATAAAAAAAATTATTTAATATAGTTATACCATTTTTTTTATTTTTTAATTTAAAAAAAAAATTATTTCATTGTTTTCTGCGATGAAAAATTCTTGATTATAATAATATTTTCCAATAATAAAAAGATCTTAAGGGGCTCAAATATCAAAAGCTTGTATTAGACAAGCTGCTAAGTCTTCCTCTGCTTCATATCTAAGAAGATATTACTTTAGGCCAAGGCTCTCATATATTAGTATTTTTTTTAGTTATGAGTTGAATTAATTATTAACCTTGCTTATTCTGAACATGGTTTCAATATCATTAAGTGGATTTTTGTTTATTTAAGCAAAAATTAAATGTTTTATTTAAATCTGTGTTGGGAACAAAAGGGATAATCTAGTGTAGGCCAATCAGGAATTATTTGTTAGTATTAATAGGTGTTCATTATTAACATTTGTTAAAATGATTTAACAAAAATAACAGTAAAAAGTGTAATAATATTAAATCTACTTAGGAAAAACTATGTATATTTTAAATCGTAGATTTCCTGGCAGTATCGCCACCAATGTCAGTTGTATTTGGACACACTCGTAGATAACATCACTCGCTAAAGGCAAAAGAGCGAAATTGCTAAGCACTTATCCGGGAGCCCATCGGAAACACTTCGACTCGTGTTGATTTATGCTGCGCGAGCTTCCTCCCTTCGAATTCTTCCCTTGTACCAGTATCTAGTTACAATTCTTATTTTAGTGCGGTAACTGCAGCTTGGAGAGTATACGGTATAAACTATCTAAGGGCTGATACGATGGGGAGGATATGAGGATTCATTTGGATTTATCATTGTAATAGCATATAAATTTTTCATTTTTTAGAAAGTCACTTTCTTGTAATATCTGTAAAAAGAAATCTTTACTTAGTAAATACCACTATTTCTTCGAATTTATTGTAAAGCTAAATTGATTGATGATATTATTAAAGCCAGTACCATACATACTTGTTTACATACTGTGTTTGTAAATGAAATCATCGAAGCACGTTACAATAAGTAAATAAAACTTAAAAATTTGCACATTTATCTCTTTTTTATAAAACTTTTCTTTAATAATCACTCTTTCATTATTTACTAAATCAGAGGGTTTTTAACTATTTTTTATTGATATGTGTGCCAACTGAGACGAAGCATCTATCGATTTAATGTGAAATAAAATGGTCTCAGCATTTCAGGCCTTCGACAAGGCATTTTACTGACTTCTTTGATCACTTTAAAGACTAACGTAATGTTAAATATAAAAAAATATCAATGATCTTATAGGATAAAACTCAGATTAAATAAAATATCAATTCCTTTCCATTGTTTTTCATATATAGTAAGTAGTAATGTATTTGACCTTCTCTTCCTTTGCTTTCATCATCTGTTTCCCACTAAATATATTACTATCCTAAATCTGGATACCGATGCACTGATATTGACAAATTCACAAAGAAAAATAAATAATAAAAAAATGGTATCAGCATATGGATGGACACGGAAAGAAATTTACTTATTAAAAACGAAAAGATTACTCTTATTAACTAGAGTAATTTATTAGCGATTCATTTCCTAAATTATTCCCTTTCCTTGGGTAAATTTTCAAAACCTTACGAGTTAACGTCTTAAATCGTTCACGAGTTTTTTTTCTGTAGAACGAAATTACGTTAATTTAGTCTTATACATTTAAATTGAATGATTTTGTACAAAATCGTCTATACAATTTTTCTTTGACTGTTCATTGTCGTTGTTGAGTTATTAGAGATGGTAAAGTAGGCTATTAATATGCAATTTTATCGACAACAATTCAACTTAAACGAAAATCAGTTTTTAAAAAAACCGCTGTATTTTTTCAATAACGGGTATCTCATGTGTGTGTGTGTGTTTATATATATATATACATATAAACACACACACAACGTTTTCGTTCACACATATCAAGAAATAGTATTTAAATAAACATTTTGAAGTAATTCTCCCGTTCAAGTGCTGTACGATGTACGATGCACAATGATCAATTAATGTCAGACAGAAATTTATAATAAAAAAGTTTAATAAACATACACTACGTTAACATGACCGCACTCAAAGGGTTAGCAGGAGTGCCACATAAATAAACACCATTAAGCATTGCATAGAAAAGTGGTATTGAACTTTTGGTGGGCGTACAAAATTTTCTCCATTGGAATAAAACATCCAGTAACATAGTACACGATACATGATGCCAACATAAAACACACTTTTGTTTTTTCTTTGTTAAAACTATTATTTCTTATAATTTATTATGACACACGTTTCGATATATTCAACATCATTATCACACACAGTACTTGAAACTTAGCCTTTATTTGAGAGTTGTGCCTGAGAGTAATGTATATGTTTTAAAAATCTAGATAAAGACAAATAATGGATCATCGATCTACCGGAAATAAATATTATTCTTAATTATTTATTTATTTATTTATTTGAACTTTTTGTACAATATGTGTGTACATTGGCGGGCTTATTGCTATAAAGCAATATCTTCCAACCAACCAGTGTGAACCAACAGACTAGTGTGAACGATCTAGGCTTGTACCTTTTGATGTCTGTTAGAAATTAGTGGGGAGATAATGCTTGAACAGGTTAAGACAAGGATGAGAAAAAAGAAAAACAAAGAAACATAAGAGAGCATAATTACAAATTAAGAATTTAAACAGGGTAACATGAATAGAAAAACAAAATGACGATAGAGTAAGGAAGGCATGGGAAAAGGGAATCAGGTAGAAAGTTAGAAATTACTTCTATAAATATTTATTATTCTTCTTCTAACCCTATGCGCAATTGGGTGCATAGTGCACTGCATTGTTTTGGTGCAGTGCTATCTTAATCGTTACTGGCATGAAGATAATGTGATAACACCTGTGCTTCAGGGTCAAGTCCTAGGTAATATTAAACATATAGGGTGTAAAACCAATAATTTTTGTTTTACCCCCCCCTGGGAATCGAACCCGGGACCTCCAGCACGGTACCTTAACACGCTAACCATTACGCCACGGAGGTGAAAATATTTCTTAACACTTAAATAATAAAAGAATGTTGAAAGCTAAAATATTGCCAGGTTTTTAATTTTAAGTTTTACTTGGTAAATACCATTATTTCATTGTGACACGAGTTTTGATGCATTTACCAAGAAAAATTCATTTAAAAATAGACTGATATTAACATTAGGTGACTGCTGAATTAATTATTGAAATTAAAAAAAGGTTGTCGATATCTGCCTCAGAATAATTATATTTGTGGTAAATTTTACGAAAAATATACAACCATACTAAGACGTTATTCCACACCTGATTGGTCAGTAAAATGTTAAACATATCGTTTAATGTAATACAAAATATCTTCTTTAAATATTTTAATTACTAAAAGGTTGTCGATGTCTGCCAGGGAATAATAATCTTCGTGTTAAATGTTGCGGAACAGCTTGACGCGACATCGGCATCGCCTCTGTCGGACCGAAAAATACACAACCTTACTTAGACGTTATTCCACACAGCTGATTGGTCAGCCGCATGTAAAACATATCACATGAACATAACATCCATTCTACATTAGTATCAACATGTATTATGAACATCCACGCTTGATGCATTTACATTATATGGATGTGCTTTAAACCACTTATCTCGGCTGACTTATCGTTTATTTTCAACGTTGTGATATTAATGTTTCGTTCTTAGAGCGGAAAGAGCACCAAATATGGAATAACTGGTTCTCAGCAAAAATTAAACTGTCGATCTTTTTCTGTTAAAAAAATGATGGATGTACTGTTAGACCTAGTTCACACCCAAAACTATAAATGAGATCTTTCTATATTAGGGCGACTTGGGATAATCAAAAATACTATTTGTTTTTAGATTTAGTATAACTACTAATTATACTATTACTATCATCACGACATTTCCATGCAGGGTTAGACAGAGAGAGTGGAATGCCACACTCTCTGTCCTGACATACACTCCTAGCTTACACCTAGTCATACATGCTCTCCAATCACATACACTTTTGATATCACCAGATTTTAGGTCCTGATTGATCTTGTCGTGCCAAGTTTTTTTCAGCCATCCTCGTTCTGTTCTCCCGCTTACATTTGCCAAATATACTTAAGTTATATTCATTTAACCCCACTCATAGAATGTGGAATACTTAGCAAGGATGCCTAATGTGTTGACCACTACACTACGGACACAGACGAAAATATAAATACACATACTCGTCTTTTTTTGACATCTCAATATAGATGAAGAATAATATATAAGTCTGGGAATTTACGGGGCGTACGGCCTTCATATGCTAGTTTAAGTGATCACTTTGCACACGTGTGACATTTACCAATTTTACCCATGATCGACATCCACACAATTCAAATTTTTGAAAGTAATTTATATATGATCCAATTTCGAAACATTGTCCTTGAATCAGTTATAATTTCACTAGAAACATCTATTGGTGATATAAGTAACCTTTTTATGGAGGTAAAATAATATATATATTTATATATATATATATATATATATATATATATATATATATATATATATATATATATATATATATATATATATATATATATATATATATATATATATATATATATATATATATATATATATATATATATATATATATATATATATATATATATATATATATATATATATATATATATATATATATATATATATATATATATATATATATATATATATATATATATATATATATATATATATATATATATATATATATATATATATATATATATATATATATATATATATATATATATATATATTCGTATTTATCGATAAGTTTTGGGTTCCTATGTCGCGTTGTTATGAAATATCGTGTCAAAATGTACTTTGCAAAATAATTTATTTCGAAAGTGAAATGAAAATCCCAGTGTCTCACCTAGAGCAGTAATGAAATAGCTAATTAAGTATGTTCTGTTAAATAATTTATTGTATACCCCTTTTCAACCATATGTCAGATTTTGACGTAATGAATTTCGGTTGTAGTGCTTAAATCCCTACTCCATTTTATCGAAAATTCCATCTACAACTCAAAATTTGAGTCATTATTTTGTAATTATTTAATATTTATTCACCAAGCAGTCATTTGACTTCCCAAACTCTAGTAATAACATATTGAAGTGAAACTTCTCATGTGGCGATTCAGTAATCGATTATTTGACGAGAGTTAAAAGTAAAATTTAAAAGACCATTTATTAGGCAATTTTTTTTACGCAAGGGAAAATGGAGAATCAATTAATTTTTAGCCACGATGTAAAAAAGTGTGTCTTCATTACTCCATCGATTAATTTAGGTCCACGGAATAAAAAAGTATGAAGATCATCTAGCCATTAAACCAATGCAATTTTAATTCTTTTCTCCTTAGCACAAGGATGTTTAGAACTATTCGCATTTTATTTTGACTCTGAACAAATATTCGAAAATATATATTTTTTTATTTGGTATTTTGAAAATGATGGGTAGATTATTTAAATTTATTTTTGACTAATTTTGTTTTCTTTATAAAATAAAAAAAAATATTGAATTTTCGCTTCCAGTAAAAACAGGCTTCATTAACCCATCAATTAATTTAAGGCCACGGTATAAAAAAGTATGAAGATCATCTACCTACAAAACAAATTAAGTTTCAATGCTTTATTCCTTTCTATAAAAAAAGGTACAGACATACAGACGTACAGGGTATTATATTTTGACTCTGAACTTCAAATGTTCATTTATAAAACAAAAAGGAAGTAAAAAATTACGCTTTTTTTGTATTATGAAAATGACATGTAGTATTTTGAAATTTTTTATAGACTGATATTGTTTTCTTTATAAATTTTGAAAATGAAATAAAAAGGTTTGAAAATGACAATATCCGCTTCAAGCAAAAATTCTCTTCAAATCCATCGATTAATTTAAGGCCACGGTATAAAAAAGTGTGAAGATCATCTAGCCATGTAACCAATGCAATTTTAATGCCTTGATCCTTTCCATAAGGAGGTTTAGAACTCATCGCATTATATTATGACTCTGAACTTGAAATGTTCGTGTGTACAGTGATTCATAATAGTCGGGTCTAACTGAGCACGCGACTACACTGGCTGTCTTCTTCATACGTCTATTAATACTTCCCCACCGGAAACCAGTCCCCTTCTGTGTCCCTCAAGTCATGAAATTGAGTGACGACTGTCTCCTAAATAATATTACGACTAACTGTAGGTTACGCGTTTACACTTTATACAGAGCTTCCTAATATTTTTGAGCAAATGCTTCTTATAGTAACTACTCTTTGCAGTCAACATCGTTCTTCACATTTTCTTACAAAAATTTAGTTCAATTTGTGATCTTAAGTATGATCTTAAGTCCGCTTCCGTAGTGTAATGGTCAGCACGCTCGGCTACCGTTCTGGAGGTCCCGGGTTCGATTCCCAAATGGGTGTAAAATAAATATAAGTGATTTTTTCACTGTAATATTTATTCAATATTACCCTGGACTGGTACCAGAAGCGGAGGGCTTATCACCTACCTTCATGTGTACACGATCAAGATAACACTGCGTTTATATGATGCAGTGCCCTATGCACCATTGGGGTGCGGTAAGGGTTTTATTATATTATTATTAAGTATGTTTATTTGTCTCAATAATTCTTCTTAAAAGTCGTTATTAAGAATAATTATTTTAAATTAATTATTTTACTGCAGCATACAGGGATATTGAACGCTGTCCCACCGCATGCCCAGATCTGATACAGAAGCATCTAGGATTCCTGACAGATCTGCTCTTGCTAAACAATTTTTTTAAACTAAGTGTAAAATTAATTGAAAATGTGAAACAATATAAAATTGTATGCCGATTTTACTGTGAATTTACATTTAAAAGCTTTCAATATACCTGTCACTGCCAATCTAAATAAATACAAATTTGTAAATCCGTCACCAAATTTTCTAGAAGTAAGTACCCCGGTGTAGGCAGTGAAAGGGATTAGTATTTAGTTCAATTAGTCAGCTAAATACAGGGGTAGGCAAAAATAATAGAATGTCATACCAATCTGTCTTTGCAAACACATGCATCTCTTCCACCTTCATGCATCTCCTCCGATTATTCCGACTCCTGAGCTAACCACGCCCAAGTATTTGAATTATTTAACCATCCATATTTTTTTTGTCTTATTCTGCTTCTATTATTAACCACATTTACCTCATAAATATTTTAATATTCCTTCTTCACTCATTTGCTTCATATGCCCACGGTTTGCACATATGAATTGAATGAGTGAAGATAGAAAAGTAAAACAAATTCATAAGGCAATTTTTTTTTAAAGCAGAGTAAGACCGAAGAAAACTTGATAAGGTACAGAGTGGAAGAATGGATTATTTGCAGAGACAGATTGGTGTGGCGTTCTATTCTCTCTGCCGACCCCTGCGGAGAAGCGGAGTGATTGTTAGTAAGTTGGTTTTTTAGTGTTTAGTATGTGGTACGCAAACTGACCAGCAAACTAGAGATGATAAATATACGATTTTTTTGTTAGCTGATTTACAGTGATGAAATGTTTCAAAACGGTTAAAAATGATTCGCAGTCAGTTTTAGTATACAGTTCTAAAATAACAATGGTCTGAAATTATAAGCTTGTGTCTTTGATCCCAAAGAATTGATTATGAAAACAAATATAACCCATACTAGTTCCATAAGGATAGTGTTAAACTAGACTTTCGAGGTTCAAACAGTGGTTATTTGCACAATACGGAGATGTCAGATGCAGCTTTTAAGATCCATCCACATATATATGTAAAACGAACATCTATATATGTGTCGCCTTCTTTCAAAATCCGCCAGATCCAATTTAATAAGATTTTGAAATAAATACTCTATTGGAATGCCAATTGTGGGTTCTATTGTTTAAAATATTAATACACTTGAAAACAGCGTTGTATTTCAAATTCCGATATATTCATGAAACTTGCGTTCTGACCTACATCGGCCAATCAGAGAGCGGGGATAAGCCAAAAATTAAGATGACGTCATTATCAGTTTGTGTCTCGTGTTTTTTTTATACTGAAAAATTTCAAAAAATGGCAAAATTAATAACTAACATGAATCTGGCGATCTGGATATGTTATATAATACATGTGTTCATATTAGGGAAAAAAAATTATAAAATTTTAAAACAAGCTTAAAATTATTTCTAATTTAAGTTTTACTTGGTAAATACTACTATTTCTCAAAATCTAATGTGAAGCGCGTTTCAATGTATTCCTCATCATTTTTGAACTACGTATGTGAAACTAAGTCTAAGTTTTAGAATTGTTCCCTTGGGTAGGATGAAGAGGGGGTAGAAGATTTTTTTAAAAATATTGTTTATCAGTGGAAATAAAGACAATAGGGGAAAGCCTTCGTTAAAGATTTTTATTTTGTATTGATGTTTCGGGGTGGAATTACATTTAGTATCATATAACAAAATGAAAACAATATTGTGTTTTGTACATATATTTAAATTAACATACAAAAATTTATTCCTTTAATAAAAGTATATAATATCCTACTTAAAACCCTTATCGTAACTCATATGTAATTATTATATTAATACACTAGTTAAATTCACTCAATTTTAATAAATTTAGTCTGATAAAATATAAAATCATGATTTTCAAACCCCGCCTTTTTGTGTATGCAACATAAAATTTTGTCTAACCTTCCACCAGTCTGATGATGACGGTAACGATGAAACTCGATCACTGGTGAAATAAAATATATGTGGAAAAAACAATACATTTGTAATTTAATTATATTAACGTAAGAAAAAACAGCTTTCTTCGAAATTGGTTTATTTTTTTAAGTAAAAAAGTAAAGTAAGTACCTACACAGAAAATATAAAAAAGGTAAATGTTTTCATAATTGTATTTACAAATCTTATAAAAATCATCAATTTGCAAAAGATGGAATTAAATCTGTATATCGTCAGATTAAATAACCATTCTCCCACAAAACCAGAAACTACTAGAATCCAGACTATTAAGTAAAATGGACTTTTAGATACGGTCGCGAATTCGCTATTCAATGCATAGTACGGACTAGATATGTAAATATGACGATTCTCTTGACATTATCTAATATCATAAGTACGTAAAAATCTACAATATTTGTTTTCTGAAAAATACATTTTTCATGTTGTTTCACTTTGTGTTATATAACCATACCACAAAGGTTAATGCTTTTAACATACAAATTACACTCAACATATTGTTGGTCAGTTAAATTTTTTTATGATATGCAAATATATATTTTGATAAGGACAAATCTATTCATTTATTACCCTCATATACAGTATATAATAAGACGTATTCCGAGAAATCCATGAAGATAAGGTGGTACTAGAATAGAGCTAATACTTATATTTATGTACATAAAGCCTACATGAGAGGGTAATTACAGTGGAAGGCAATAATTACAGAACACAGAATCTGGTCCAAAGGCAATACAGGCGAATGAAAGGCCTCGTGAATCAGATACGAGACATCTAAAAGCCTTAAATGGAGGCACTACGAACGTATTGTGTGACATCACGTTAAGTGTTAAGAACGTAGAAAGAGGAGCACAAAAGTTTCGACGTTTATTACACTTATTAGCTTTTGTGTAACGTAAGTAACAATTTGTAGTGTTACTCAAGAAATAGGAACATTTATACTTCTATATATATATATATATATATATATATATATATATATATATATATATATATATATATATATATATATATATATATATATGTGTATATATATATATATATATATATATATATATATATATATATATATATATATATATATATATATATATATATATATATATATGTATATATATATATATATATATATATATATATATATATATATATATATAATTATTTATATACCTATATATATATATTTAGATAAATAAACTTACACTTAACTGGCCATTTGGTGTATAGGGCATTTTATCGAATAAAAGGAATGCTAACCCAATCATTGCTATTTAAAAAAAAACATGTTTGTAACCGCCACATTCGAACCCCGGATCTTATATATGATACCTAAACGTAATAACTACTACACTTTAGAGAAAGCTTTAAGTATTAATAGTAAAAAAAAAAACTCTATTCCAATGTATTTTTTTAAACTAATTTGTCTCATTTCGTACTATAATATATTGATTAGTGCAATTGACTATTGTCCTAGAGGTTTCGACTTCAATCCCCATGGGCTGTTTTCCAACCAGTTTTGACAAGTACCTTGTCATCTTCAGGGATGGATATATATACATATCCATCTCTAAAATGACAAGATTCTTGTCAAAACTGGTTAAAAAAATGTTACCAAAATGAATAGTGGTAAAAAACAAAGTTTGAGATTTATTTTAAAAACGCAAATAAAAATTCACATCGACATTTATTTATCCAACATATCAATAAATAAGTATAGAAGAAATATAAAGATTTATTTACCAGAAAAATATATTCAATTTGAGTAAGTGCTTACATGTGTAGTCAATTTTTTTAACGGCTTGTATTTTGATTTATATCGTGAATCATGTTTATTTGACGCAATTGAAGCAATAAAATTTATTTGTTTGTTTTCACTACCAAATCGTTCAATTAGCCGTGTATTGTTGACAAAACACCACCAGTTCGATAAATAAACAGGGCCATTGAAAACCAGTTAAGGGGCAAATGCTATCTCGAGACCCCGCCATGTGCTCTGCATCAAGTTCTCGTCTTCGACATTGTTTTGGTCGCTAATTGTGGCACGGATGGCAATAATAATTATGTCTATAGACGAGCGCATGCGCCGCAACTTAGAAAAACACGGCCCGTTCAGTCGTCGCCTTGCAGCCGATACACCGGCCGGCGCTTCAGTTGGAGCTTTGCGAACAAACTTTCAGCGCAAAGCTCTCGCGAAAACCTCACGAAACTTGTCCCTTGATATGTTAACACTCGTGTGCGATGCCATAAATCAAATCCAACTTTTTAAGAACCGATATTAAAACCTAATAATTATATTGTTAAATATTTTAAGCAGTGAATTCGTGGTTAACGTTGATTATTTAGTGAAATTATTGGTGCTTGTTTATCATTTTATTTACTTTGATATATTGTTACACATTATAAATTTATTAGAACGATTAGTATAATAAAAATCTCGGGAAAATCAATTGATGTAAATAAATTTGTCTTACCTTTAACATATATCACACTTATTGTTAATTCATAATTATATATGTTAATTTTAATTAAAAATACGATAAATTATTGATTAGAGTTTAGCAAAGTATACGTTTTAATATATAAGTGATTTAAATTGTAATTATATATAAACAGTGAAAAAAAAATACATGGTGACTTTTAATTTACAGGTAAGTTCATCATCTTAAATTTCATTGTAAAATAAAAGAAATACCTGTTTATGTGCATATTTTAGAGCCATATTTATTTTCAGGTTTAAAAGTCTGTTTTGGTTTTCATTATTCATCAAAATGATTTAATAAAATTTTTGAATATAAAAAAAAAATATTGCTATAATTTATATTTTTACTGTGTCCTTCCAATATTATTTAAGGAATTATAATTTTCTTGTTTCACTTCAATTATTATTATTATACGTAAAAAATAAGATAAAATATTTAAATTCTTAATATTATTAAAATTTAAAGCATTTACTTTGTGGTTAGTCATTTTTACTTATTTATTTATTACAAAAATGTTTGTAATATTAGTATATAACCACTTACCGAAATCGGCGAGTGGTTAAATACTAATATTATCAACATTTTTGTAAAAAATAAATAAATAAAATACCTGTTTAATTAGTTTGTAAAGTCCTTAAAGATTCCTTCCTAAGCTATGCTAACCGCCAAGTTAAAGAATTTCTAAATGAATATACTTTTAAGTATTAATTACCTTTGACAAAGAATTGGTTTACACACTTGAAATTACAGTAAGATATAAAGTGATTTTATTGCATAGTTTTTTTGTAAGTAAGGCCCTGTGTACTATTTGAGTGTGTATGTATAGGTACTAGAAGGAGTCAACCTTTTATCGTTTGTATTTATACTATATATAATTTCATGTACGCCTCATTTTATTCTGTAATATTATATTCACAGTATATTTGAAGAGTTTTAATGCAGTGTATTGTTAGTACTTCTTGATGACGTTTCTGATCGTATTTCAGTGTTTATCATCAAGACTGATGTCGTGATTGTGATACATAAGCTCTGATGAGGGATGTTGATGGAAACTCTTTTTGCTTTAAATTTTATTCAAAGTTTAGGTTTTGAAAGAATGGATAAATATATGAATGTATGAATGTGTGAATATGTGAATGTGTGAATGTGTGAATATGTGAATGTGACAATGTATGAATGTTTTCTTCTTCTTCTTCAATGTGGGGAAGTCTGGATGGTTCCGTTCGCCTCACAAGCGCATACTATTGTCACATATGAATGTATGAATGTATTAATGAAATTATGAATAAATTAATGAATGCGTGAATGTATGAATTTATGAAGGAATGCACATATATCCACGTATATGTGAAAGAGTGTAACACTTAAAGGAAGGACCATATCAGTTGGCATAGTATAGAAAACAAATAAAAAAATTTTTTGAACCTTACGTGGTAAAAACCATTTTTTCTCAAAATCCATTGTGGCACGTGTTATGTATTCAACATCATCCAAACCAGCCTATGACAGTCGTAGGCCCTTTAAATGTCCAGACTTCCATATCCTTTTTCATTTATGTTGAAATGTCATTAATAATGTAAAATTGGAATATTAATCAATTTAATTTTAATAAAAAAATTGATAACTTAGTATTGCGCAAAGCTATTAAAATTTGTGGAATCAATTTTACAATGAATAAAACTACATAAATATATATTATTTAAATCAAAATCCATTCTGTTTTATTATTTTAATAACTGCTCTGTATGAACCTGTAAATGGAGCATTGATCGAAGCATACAATGAATTTAGATTGAACTGATGTATTTTTGGAATAGCTTTTGCCAGTATACATGTTTATATTTCAGTTATGTCGCTATCTGACTGCTAAAACCAGGTTAGACACCTACTCATAGTTCATCCAAAAGGGTGTCTAATCGAATTACTATCGATATATTGCCTCTCGGAATGGATATCGTGTGAGGATCAGGTTAATCGAATATAGTTATTAAGTTAGCAATCAGGCTACGAAGCAGTAGATTGGTCCATCCTTTGTATGTATCGATAATACATCCCTATGTGAAAGAACGAGACTAATTTTGTATGTTTTTTTTTTAAATATGTGTTCTAGCTGGTAAATACCAGTATTTCTTTTAATTCTGCATAATTTTCAAATAACGATGTTTAAAAATGATGCGAATATGCATCGAAACACATGTCATAAAAGATTATTAGAAAAAGTGGGTTTTATCAAGACAGATAAATTTTTTTAAAAACCTGAATTACTATTGTGCTTTCACATAGGGATGTATAATCGATACATGCAAAGATTTGACGCATTTTTCACATGTTAGTTTTTTGGCAGCATTTTTATTGTTTCAGTGAACTTTTTATTTAATAGAGATCCTTTACATTAATTAAAAACGATTTAGAAATAAATAAAAAAAACGCTTGTATAATACCACTTAATGAGTTTTATTTCACAACATACGACTAGTTTCAAAAACTAACTTAGGTGAAAAGTAAAACATTTAAACTTGTATTTTTTTTTTTAAATAATCAACATGTCACTCTACAAATTTAAAGCCGAATCAAAAAATAATAGGATTTAGATACAATAAGAATGTTCTATATATCTATATTCTACTATTTTTGGAGTGAAACAAAGCTGATAATGTATGTCACTAGTCGTCTTTGATAAATTGTAAGCCTTTTGTACATTATCATATCTAATACCTAATGCGTTTGAATATGTGTGCAGATAGGATATAGTTTGCATATGCTTGTAAAAATTAAGTGCATGAAAGTATACTGCACATGTGCTTCTAGGTCGTTAGCAAGATATCACCATATCTCAGTTGAATTAAATGAATACATCACGATATTACTAAACAGGAGATCATAAAACAGAGCCATACGATGAAACTGAAGCACTCTTATAATGTAGTATGCAGAAATATTAAACAGTTAAAGCTTCATACGGAAATAATATATTGCTCGCTTTGTAATTTTGTTCCGGGTGTAATGGTCCATTTCAAATTGCATTTGAGCCATGTTACTTCATACTTATATACCTAATAAAGTAATGGTATGCCCGTAACAGATGGCATAAAGCTCGTCCGACTTTAAAAGGAGACGTAAAATTGTTATTAAAATCCTGTTGTGTGCTCCTTTATTTTCTTCCCTCATTTATCACGAGTGTCAGATGTCACTGTAATACAGAAGCTTTTATTTTTACGTACAAGTTCGCCGGATGCAAACGTGAATAATGGACCCTCAGTAGAGGTGGTTCAACAATTTTAGTCATTTATAAATACCCCCATGCATCAAGTAATTTGCTCGTGTTTTACTGATTCATTGTTGAATTACCTAATAAATCATATTCACACGTGTATTTTCAATGAACATTTGTATTCAGAGGATCTCTTAATTCACAGACAGGATACACACAACGTTATCGTTACAGTGCAACAAAAAAAAAACAATACAATACGATGTCATGAATACGATATCATTAAAAAGAGTTTTCAAAATATATTTACGTCATTATAAAAAAAAAAACCATTTATGTTAACTCAATTTCTTCAATCTCCTTAATCTCCTAAATCTCTTTTACACCAATTACGTTGAAACTTTAATACAAATTTCATTTGCGCGTGTGTTTATTTTAAAATGTAAAATATATTTTTTAATATTACAAAATTTTTTGTGTGTCCAAATACATTTTGGACATTTCAACATATATGAAGAAGAACATATAAATCTGTTATTAACATGGCTAATTACTAGTCATAACCAGCCAATGACAGGTCATAAGCTTTGTAAATACTCAGACATCCATATTCTTTTTCGTCTTTGTCAAAACCTCAAATCACCTAAATTTATTCACCGATTGACTTGTCATTTTGAGACAATCTTGCTTTAGAATACGTGCATGCTTTTTATTCATCAATATAATAAAAATGTAATTGTTTGTTTTTTGAATCCCAAATTCCCGGATTATACATGAATTACTTTGTAATTTTGACACAACATTATTAATATGACTAAATTTTGTGATGTTCGTTTGCTCAAAATTTTAAATCTCTGAAAGTAATTCATAAATTGAATTAAATGATATTCTAAATAAAAAGATCAAATAACCTAGGGAGAGAAAAAATACGTTTTTGAAAAACATTTACATTACGGCCATTGCAGCGCCATCTGTTGCACCTAACGGCCACACATGCAACTCTAAACATTGCTCGTAGCGACAATATGTTACAGTTAGTATGATTTTTGTATTTTCAATGATTCTTTTATTGCATTGATGTTGCATTAAACATATTAAACATGTTACAAATGTATGCTTTCTACTTTCTTTCATTCCCATTTAACCAGACTAAGCCATAGAAACGTGCATAAATGTAGCTTATTACAGCTAGTAGGGGAGAGTGCCCATGAGTGGGACAGAGGATGAATGGGACAATCGTCCTCCAGCCCAAACCTTTGTTACAAAAAAAAAAAAAAAATTACCCAACATTAACGCTACAATATGAGACAGATTAATCCTCAAACCTCAGTTCTCGACTGACAGTGAAGCGAGTAAGACGTGTTACAATTTTTTGTGTCAAAAAGTAAATTATATACTGTAATTTGATTTTGTTTGTACATACAAGTTATGATAAGTGCTCCAATTGATAAATACAATTATTTAAGTCGGTTCTCTCAGGATATTAAAAAGTAAGTTTCATCAAATTTACTTTAGTATAAATGTATAGATTTATCTATTATTCTAAAAATCACTCATTTCCTTGAATGGGACGCGTTCAGTGATCATGAATGGGACGGTCGAATACTTTTTATTTACATTAAAAATCGTTTGTACTCGTTTGTATTACACGCATTGTAAACATTATATTGTTTTTAGGTTATAATGCCAAGAACACGCATCACCAACGTTTAAATTGAAGCTGCTGTAGAAGAAGTTTTAAATAAAAAGCAAAATATTAAGTCGGTTGCAAAGACATATGCAATAGGAAAATCTTCTCTTTATAGACATGTTAAACAAGTAAAGGCTGCATTTTCTAGGGGTTAGATATTTTTACATACACCTAGCATAGGAAATAAAAGAGCCTATCAGCGGAAGCTAAACTGGCAGAGCACAACGGAGTTCTGGTTCTAGCTCTAATGTATGGAAGTGCAACATAGAATTGGCAAAAAAAGGATGAAAGTAGGCTGAATGCAGTCGAAATGCGATCTCTCAGAAGATTGTGCGACAAAACGATGTATGATAGATGTTCGAATTGTGAAATAAGAAAGGAATGCAAAACTGAGATAAGCATTATCGATAAAATTAAGAAAGGTGTGTTGGGATGGTTTGGACATATAGAACGAATGAGTGAGGAAAGAACGGTTAAACAAATTTATGAGGCGAATGTAATTGTAAAAAGGAGCAGAAGAAGACCAAGAAAAACATGGCACGATCAGGTATGCCTAATACTTGAAGGTGGTCAAGTTAGGAGTCGTAACAATCGGCGGGTATATATGAGGAGATGCATGAACGTGGAAGAGGCGAAGAACGTTTGCAAAGATAGAGTGGTATGGCGTTCTGTTCTCTCTGTCTACCCCTGCGGGGAAATGGGGTGATGGTTAGTTAGTTTTTTTTAGTTAGTTAGTTTACTCTGAAGCGAGATGAAATGCTTTCCACGCATTTCAATTCAGCTGGAAGAATATGTTCTACAGTACAGAAAAAATTCAGAAAGGGGAAATCAAGTATAATTTCTGATACTCCAGAAAAGGACAAGTTTTTGAAAATACAATTATTAAAGAATGGAAAACAAAAACCTATAGATAGACCAAAAAATAAGCCTTACGCTAAAAGAGTTTAAAAAAACTCACAGAAGAGATTTCAGTGAGTGATAACAGAGATATCAGTTCAGATAAATCAGTTGAAATAGAAGGTGTATCACTGACAAAAACAAAATGAAAGGAGGATAATAAGTGTCACATATGTGAAGGAGAATACCAATAAAGTGTTATGCAATGGCTCAAACGTGAATTATGTGGCCCATGAAAATTGTGGAATATTAAGATATTTGAACTTTTTTTGCCAAAAATGTTGAATAAAATTTCTTTTGCATGCGTCTACGTATTATATGAAAGTGCCTACCAATTATTTTTGTTTTAAAATATAATTTTTCCATCGATCTTGCATTTTACAATAATTGATGTCCCATTTATGGTATACTGGTGTCCCACTCATGGGAGGGTGTTTATGAATGGGACATTTTAGGACATTATTGGAAATCGATTTTTCAGTCAGTTAAGTTAATTTTTTTAGAAAACAAAGTACAGCATATTTGTAGCTAAAAGATTGAATAAAGAGAAACCACGTTTACTTTTTATGATTTATTTTCCGGAGAAAAACTAGACAGGCAAAATCAAAAACGTCCCATCCATGGGCACTCTCCCCTATTCTAAGCTAACATTCGAGTTATAGATTTCCATCGCAATATTTGATAGTGGCCAGTGGTTAAGAAAATTAAAGTTGAAACATAAATAATTCAAATATAAACTCTCTACACCAAGGTTGGCCAACCCGCGGCACGCGGGCCGCATGAGGCCCGCCGGTTTCTTTTTGTGGCCCGCGGAGCATATTACACATTTTTTCAACTGTACATATAACCAGCAAATGTACATTTCATCATGCGTAGTTCATATCATACCCATATATGGAAATATCTCATTATCGTGACAATTTCTTCTATTCGTTTCAACAAACAATCACAACATTTTGCGATAGACTTTTAAACACTCATTGATTCTGCTATTACCGACTGATTAGAGTGATTCAAGAGTCAAAATACGTTGTAAAAGCTATTTTATTAAAATTCAACACTTGAATAATCCACTTTATCGAGTGTTTTGTTTATTTACGACTAGTTTCGAAAACGACAATTGTTTTCATCTTCTGGTACAAATTAAAACTAACGAATAAAAATATATTTAGGTGTATATATAGGTTAATAAATAAAGGGACGGGGGTTAAAGAACAACATTTTTTGAAAAAGGAAACATTGATAACAAAGGTAATGTATTTTGAAACAGTATATTATTTATTACTGTTTTATTTAATTTGTAAAAGCTAGTTACGCAATAGCCATCATACTAGAGAAAAAATCGAACCAATATTCAGTGAAACGGTCATGTTTGGAGAGCATCATTAAAATTCTGTGTCCAGAAAAGAAAACTGATTTCTCAAAAATAAGCCTGTCCCTAGTTTAATAAAAATTATTGATTATTACCGAATTCGTTTGATAATCATTTTTTTAATATAGCCTTTAAAAAACAACACATTTCATGTTTGCTTTAAATATTTAAAGAAATTTTGTTTTACGCCCTGTAGGAAATCTCATTTCTAAAATTTGGCCCGGCTGCTGAAAAGGTTGGCCACCCATGCTCTACACGTTACGTTAGTTGATTTCATTTTGAGATATGGGAATATATTTATTGAGAAAATATTGGAAAATATTAAGGACTATAATTAAAAATACATTACACCCCATATCTTGGAAATTTGTAGTACATCAAGCACGTATTTTCGGCGTGTTTTTCGATACGTTTCATGGGTGTTCCGGATATTTCACAATTTATATCGACTTTCAAACTGATAATATACAATAGAACTTTCTCGATCTAATGTGAAGCCACTGACGTAGAATTTAAGATATTTCATACAAAAACTGAGTATCTATTGCGATTTATTACATTCAAATGTGTTGAAATATTATAAATGTATGAACATACTTACTACCCAACAGTAGGCATAGAGCATAGAACGCGACACTTATCTGTCTTTACAAACAATCTTACTCTCTTCCACATTCATGCATCTCCCCATAGGTACCTGCTGATTACTCCAGCTGACCTGATCACGCCCAAGTATTTGACATATTTTTGATGATGAAAAGTTTTCCTCAGTCTTCCTCTGCTTCTATTTTAAAATTTATTCGCCTCATATTATTTTTAATGTTTTCGCTCATTACATTCGCTTGGTCGAACCATCTTAACACGCCATTCTGAATTTATCGATAATGCTATCTCACCCTCGCATTATTTTCACATATGACCATTCGAATTATCATACATTGTTTTTGGCGCTCATTTGTATGAGAGATCGCATTTTAACTACATTAAGTCTACTTAAATCTTTTTTTAGTAAACTCAATGCTTCACCTTCATGCAATTGTTAATGTTTTACAATACTTAGAAACTGTTTATAATTCGCAGAATTTTAATTTATTGGCAACAGTGAAGATTATTACGGTCACATTAGATCGAATATAAATAAGGATGACAAAAAACAATCGACAATATTTTTGTTTTATAGCTGTCAATATACCTGTCGTCTACATAGCAAGAAATTAAACAATACACGTTTTTTTTGTATTTGAAGTTGAATGTAACCAAAATGCACAAAAATGTGCACACCGCCACAACAAAAAGTTTCTGAAACGCACAAATATGTACACAGCGCCACAACATAAGGTTTCTGAAACGCACAAATATATGCACGCCACCAAAAATTAAGTTTCTGAAACGCACAAATATATGCACACCGCCACTACATAAGGTTTCTGAAACGCACAAATATGTACAAACCACCAAAATATAAGGTTTCTGAAACGCACAAATATGGGCACGGCGCCATAAATATAGTTTCTGAAACGCACAAATATGTGCACACCGCCGCAATATAAGGTTTCTAAACGCACAAACATGTACAAAGCGCCGCAACACACGGTTTCTGAAACACACACATATGGGCACGCCGCCACAATGTAAGGTTTCTGAAACGCACAAAATTGTATACACCGCCATAACATAAGGTTTCTGAAATGCACAAATATTTACACACCACCGCAACATAAGGTTTCTGAAACGCGCAAATATGTTTACACCGCACCGTAAACAATGTGTTAATAAACCTTTCTGTTACTAAATATTTATCAACCGATACTGGTTACGTCATTTCTTGTCAATACAATGTGATTACAAAACCATCTCCAAAATTATCTAACGATGTTGCGGTAGGGGTGTAGATAAATCACCCTCCCAAGACTCCATTCACGCATTCCTCACTATCATATTCATGATTCTATCATACGTACACGTACAGGGTGGCGCAAATTAATCACCGTATCGGACGACGTTATAATTATTGCAAATAGCGTTGTTTGTCAATAATATTTTAAATTTATGAACAAGATAGCTACAGTATACAAAAAAATTAATAAAAGTATGTAAAAATACTGGCGGCAGCCACTTGACGACTATCATTTTTTTACTATGCAAAAAAAAATTAAGGTCCATTTTTTTTTAATTAGTAAACAAGTTTTTCAATACAAAATTGGATGATTAATTTTGCCCCACCCTGAATCTGTAGTCTACTTTTGTAAACTAGTCTGACTAGTTCACAAAAAATATCAAAAATGATTGACGTACGACACCATTTGCAAAAGTTATATTATTTTTCGATAGGGTGATTCATTTTGAAACATTCTCCTTATCATTCATCGTTGACTTTGTGTAATACCACTTTTATAAACTCTCATTCTCTAAACTAAAACTAACTCTAATGTATAGAAGTGAAACATGGAGTTGGCAAAAGAAGGATGAAAGTTGACTGAATGCAGTCGAAATGCGATCTCTCAGAAGAATGTGCGACAACACGATGTATGATAGATGTGCGAATAGTGAAATAAGGAAAGAATGCAAAGCTGAGATAAGCATTATCGATAAAATTAAGAAAGGTGTCTTGAAATGGTTTGGACATGTGGAACGAATGAGCGAGGAAAGAACGGTAAAACGGATTTATGAGGTGAATGTTAGTGGGAAAAGAAGCAGAGGAAGACCGAGAAAAACATGGCACGATCAGGTATGCCAAATACTTGAAAGTGGTCAGGTTAGGAGTCTGTATGAGGAGATGCATGAACGTGGAAGAGGCGAAGAATGTTTACAAGGACAGAGTGGTGTGGCGCTCTATTCTCTCTGCCTACCCCTGCGGGGAAGCGGCGTGATGGTTAGTTAGTTAGTTAGTTCATTCTCAATATACAAAATATGATTCATTTTGTCCCACCCTGTATTTGCCTGTATATATCTTATGAATTCCAACTTGTGACAAGAGTACCTTTAAATATTTGATTTACCTCGAGATACTAGTTTTTTTCACTACGCCGGTTTTTTTTCTTCACATTATTATTCTCGAAGCACATCGCAACTGGAGGGCGTAAAATACTTGAAGCGAAATTTCGACATCTTCACGTAGCTCGTGTTTGAATTTTTATAAAAAATCTTAAATTTTCATACCCTTTACGGAAATTGAAAAAAACAAACGATGTATGATAGATGTTCGAATGGTGAAATAAGGAATGAAAGCTAGGCTGAGATAAGATTGAGAATGGTGTGTTAAGATAGTTTGGAGATGTGAATCAAATAAACGGTATCAGAACAGTGAAACATATTTAGTGTACTATAATTATCATTCATCGTTCACTTTGTGTAATACCATTTAAAAAAAACACTACTTGATTACCGAACGTGAACGATAAATGATAAGGAAAGTGTTATATTACCATACTAAAAAGTACAAACATAAAAACAGTTTTTGTACTGATATTTCTTAGTGGCACTGCATTTTAAGTAACAAAATAACCACTTAAAAGATTTACCCACATCAATTTTATAAGACCAGTGACTGGGTTTTGTCATGACCGACATTATCAGACTGGGCCAGACTGGATTTCTTGATGTCGATAACGATGAAACCCGATCACTGTTCAAATTAAATAAATGTGGAAAAAAACTATGTAATTGTTGTTAATGATATATTTTTGAGGCGAATCTAGTTGGAAATGGAAAGACTGAAAAAACTTGGCATTATCAAGTATATCAAATACTTGGAAGTTATTTGGTCAAGAGTCAGAATAATTGGCGATTATATATGAGGAGATGCTTGAATGTGAAGGGGCGAATATTGTTTGCAAACACATAGTAATGAGGCGTTGAGTATATCTAAATCCTATGTTTTACCAGTAAAAAGTGATACTTAAACCAGCATATGAAAGGTCGTAAGCCCTGTAACATCCATATTCTCATTCATTCTAGTTGTAATGTCAATATACAAATTACTCCTAAGAAGTGTGGTGTCCTCCCAGCAAATGCTGAGAAAATCCTGATTGATCCACAAAATTAAATAAAAATATATGTTTTTAGCTAGAAGAAACAAAAATCCACTTGACGATCTTAATTTGTGAACAAGGATTTGGATAAATTCAAAATATTGTGGGTCAATTGGTTGAATTAACAAAAAATAACTGGTTGAATTATTTTCGAAAGAAAATATGCTGAAAACTGAAAAGTTTTCAGCATTATAATCACAGAAATTTCTTAAATTTTCTCGTTTCAGTTTACAAACAAACAAAACAAAAATCCACTTAACGATCTTTAAAATTTGTGCATAATAAGTGAGGTAAATAATAAATACAACTCACAACTAAAAAAACTCCTGTGAGCAGAAACCCAATTTTGTGAACAAGGATTTGGGTTCTTTCAAAATGTTGTGCGTCAATTAGTTGAATTTGCAATTAAAATAAATTCATAAAAAAAACAACTTTGTTTTAACCACTTTTTTGAAAAAACTTGGCATTATCAAGTACGTCAAATACTAGGAAGTTGTCTGGTAATCGGCGAGTATGTTTGAAGAGATGCTTAAATGTGAAGAGGCGAAGATTGTTTGCAAACACAGAGTAATGAGGCGTTGAGTATATCTTAATCCTATGTTACACTTGTATATAGTGATTACTTAAACCATCATATACCAGGTCGTAAGCCCTATTAAAACCCAAACAAACAAAAAAAAGTGCTAAGAACAAAGTCGTTTAATTCTATAAAGTTCATAAATTGTGCCACAAAGTATTTACAAAAAAACATTCGAGAAATAAAAATAACTGGTTGAATTATTTTCTTTCAGTTTTCAGTATGATAATCACAGAATGTTCTTAAATTTTCTCGTTTCACTCTACGTATTAAAAACTTTACCCTTAGCCTAATTTCATAATTGCGATTCGTATTTTAAGTAAGTAGCGCCCTCATCGGCCTGGTGACCCTCAGGTTTTGTTATTTGAAGCCTTTCTGCCCTCCGACCTTGCGTGGTTATGTTATTTCTACATTTCCTTGTAATCATGATTTGGATAATGAGCTCAAGCTAAATTTCGGAACTGTTTTAGCGGTCGTAACAATTTTTAGGTGCGTGTATTTAATCAGCATGACTGAGCTGAATTCTTGGCTTTCTTAGCGGAGCAGCCGTATCATTGATTTTTCAATAGTTGAGGAAACTTATTAAACTCAAAATTCCTTAAAATTACAAAAAAACTTTTTATTTCTTCACAAATGTTTAAAAAATGAATATTTTTGAAACAAACACTACGTAACACCCTAAATAAAAATTTTCTTATCACGCTTTATATTTATATTATTTTTAAGATCTCATCAAAGATGAAGAAGAATATGGAAGTCTGGGCATTTACGGGGCTGACGACCGTCATAGGCTGGTTTAAGTGATCACTTTACACACGTGTAACATTGACCAATTCTACCCATTATGGACAACCACACTACTCAAATTCTTAAATTCCGTAAATGCCCAGACTTCCATATTCTTCTTCATCTTTGATGAGATGTTAAAAATAATATGAAAATAACTCCTGTAATTGGAGATAATCCAGATTTTGTGAACAAGTATTTGGACACACTCAAAATGTTGTACGCTTTATATTAATCTGTTCTACAAAATAGTTATTATTGGTTAGGTATGGTGAGGTTAGGTTAGGTTCAGTTATGTTAGGTTAGAGACGAACGTGATGCTTTATTAAATAGTGTTATTATTGCCTAAAACCCTGTATTGAAAATAATTTTTAAAGCTCCGGAACTAACTCCTATGAAAAAAATATTTTAAAAATAGCAGGTCACAATAAACAACTTTATGCTAAAACAATTAATATAGATGCATTTAAGAATAACTCTTAAGAAAGCACATCCCAGCAAAACACTCAAATTACAAGTAACTTTTTGGTAACTTATTTAAACCGAAAAGTTAAAACCAAACACAAAAACACATCAAATAAAATATATCACATTTTGGTTAAAATAACTTTGATTATTATGCTAACAGACTTATACAACCAGCTTCCAATATCCAAAGTCATTACATAACGCAATAAAATAGCTAATAATAGATTGATTAAAGAGGTAGGCAGATATTAAATAGATTGCATCATTCGGCCATGTCATATTTGACTGCATCTCTCAAACAATTTAGTTGTTATATCATTGTTTAATTAAATATTGTACCCAGTGAGGGTATCTTATTGTAGACTGCAATTTGTAGTAATATGTTTATTGATGAAAAAAACAGATTATTACTGTACAAAAATGAGAACTGAACAAAGCATTTTTAATGCATCACAATATTAATGATGACATAAGTATAACTTGCTTTATTTCCAAAATCATTTTCGTTATGATTCTCGTTGTATGTTATATAATACGTATACATATACGAGTAAAGTATGAACTTTAGAGGTCCGCAATCTTCTCGCCAAGGTTTGTCAGCAAGGTTTTGAATTAGTAAATAAATTATTAAACCGTTTCAATTTTCTTTATTTATGATACTATAAATATGTAAGTGAGAACAAGCAAGACAAGGGGTGTAAGACCAATAAGTATATGAGGGAGGAGAGGTAGAGGAACCACGTAAAAGATGATGTGATGAACGGATAGGTTTCAGAGGAAAGATAGTAATATTTCAGGTGTTTCTTGAAGATCGGCAGAGATTGTGCTTTTTTCAGGTGAAGAGGTAATTTATTCCACAGTCTAGCCTGAAAAGGTATTACTGAAGAATGATGTGTTGTGTCGGAAAATGTCTGTCGGTTATCAAAATAATCTTACGGTTTTAGAAAGTTTAACAAGTTTACTTTTACCATTATCAACCAGTCGATAGAGTTAAATGTTCAAACATTAAAATACAAGTGGGCTATCTTATTTTTACTTCATTAAAAAAAATAATAAAACCCTGTTTTTCACAATTAAAAAGATAATGATTCTTAGCGTACATTTATTCTGTAAAAGACACTAAATATGTGTATTATCTTTTTGAAAGCAAAGTTTTTGCATTTTCGCATTATCGTTTTTGCAAGTCACAAGTAAAGGAATAATACCGCTACTTTGAAAATACATATACCAAACATAATATTTTCATTTTTTCTAGTACAAAATACTAATCTCGAAGCATTAAGGTTACTGAAAATACAAAACCTATGAGATTTTCACGGGATTTATTTTATTTTTACAACAGGAACACGTCCGTATTTTCAGTAGTTCTAGACATCATTTTATGCAAATATATTTTCATCTTTTCATATGTAGTTACTTTGCTACACGTGAAACTTGGAAGTAATAATTAATCAGTCATTAATGGAAGCTCATAACACACAAAAAAAACATGTTCGAAAGACTGAAGTACTTCAGTACGATATAAAAACAAGTTGCCTTAGGGAAAATATCATCCGGATAATTTATGTTGAAACCCTGTCTAAAAATAATTTGAGTCATAAAATAATGAAAAAATCAAGAATGACGGTACCTTTATTCTTTGATGTTATATTTTTTTCATAATTTTACATATAAATTAAGTATTATTGAAATAAAGATCGTAAAAATTTAATAAATTTCAATTTTAAATAATAAAAAAAGATTTAAAACAGAGTTTGAGATTCATCTATTATTTATTTTATTTTTTCACTTTGTGGTAAAATCTATCCATTTTTACTTAATGTTTTAATATTGGTATTTGAAAATGTCACAGTAGATATGAAGAAAAAGTGGTATATACTACGTAAAACATTTATTTTTAAAAAAATATTTTATATTATTGACAGGACAAAAACGTCTTATATCTTCCTACTGTTCTACAATACACTTACAACCACATTTTCTAATTCTAAATTTGGACGTGTACACTAAGGTTTTTTTTAAAATAGACGTTCCACCATCTGCTGCTATGAATTACTGGACCATCGGGTACGTGTCTACTCACTTTAATGACTGTTTAATATTCCAAGAAAAAAGTTTAAAAATACTATGACAAAATGTACGGTGTCGTTTTCATTTGATTATATTTAAATTTCATTTTCATCTTACATTTTCCTTTACAAAATTCTACGATCGCTTCAAATGATCTTAATAAATAATAATAAAACCCTTATTTGCACCCCAATGGTGCATAGGGCACTGCGTCATATAAATGCAGTGTTATCTTGATCGTTTACACATGAAGGAAAGGTGATCAGCCCTGCGCTTCAGGTACTAGTCCAGGGTAATATTGAATAAATATGACAATGAAAAAATCACTTATGTTTATTTTACCCCCCTCGGGAATCGAACCCGGGACCTCCAGAATGGTAGCCGAGCGTGCTGACCATTACACTACGGAGGCGGACAAATGATCTTATATAGAATATAATAAATTTGAAATAAAAAAAAAATGTATACTTAAAATGCAACTTTTTTTAAAAATCACTATAAATATTTTATTTTAACTTTATTATAATGTCTACCGGTTTCGAAGCAAACCATTTCTTTATCTTTATTAAATTTCATAAATAAACTAATGAATAATAAATTTATAAACGCTTATATCAAAGCTTCATAGTAGCTATAAATTTTTTTTTATGCTATTTGTTCGCTAGTTGGCACACTTAACGCACCTCGCTTAGCATGCATAGCACTCTCTTGATCACTCACTAATCCGGAGGCGTTACTTTGAGTATAAGATAAGGAGAACATAAAACACTTATCCGAACCTTTTTAGGTGCTGGCTAGTACGTGCGGTCCTTATTAGGTACCGCTTTGCTTTGCAAAACAGCAACGCATTGCGTGACCGGCCTCTGTTTAATGTAAATATTCTTGCGAAACCAAAAATATAAATATCAATCAACCCGTGAGCTTGTACGAAAAGCAATGAAACTTTAGTACTTTAACGTAATCAATTCATCAAACAACTCATAACGCATAGTTTTATCATAAATTTATTGAGGCGAACGCATTCGTGGTGAAAACGCGCGATTTTATCAAATATTTCATTAAGCATTGTTAAAAAAATATGCGTAAAAATTCATTCTCTCTTTCTTTAACCAAATGAGAGATACAATTTTGTATTAGAATGAACTCGATTTAAAACTTATGGTTAAAATATGTTAAACTTATTTCGTTTAATTTTTTATATAAACATTTATTTTATTATATTGCATTGCCAATCTAATTGGAACAGTCCCAGTTCTAAGTAAGACAAAATTTTGAAAAATATTTTAACCGTTTTCTAGAACTAAAATATGAGAAATACAATATGGAATGTTTGTAAGATTTTCGAAGAATCTTCTTCTCGTAAATTGAGATATCAATTTGATGTATTCCGCATCATTTTCATCGGTGTTTCAAAATGGAGCGAAATGCATCGAAACACGTGTTACAATAAATTTTAAGAAATAGTAGTACTTACTAAGGAAAACTTAAATTTAAAATGTTAAAAAGCTCCTAAATGCCGAAAAAAGTATTTGGACGAACTCAATATGTTGTTCATAAAAAAATTACTTAAATTTTGTACTACTTTTCAATTAATTTAAAAATCATATTATTAGTCCGCCTCCGTAGTGTAATGGTTAGCATGCTCGGCTACCGTTCTGGAGGTCCCGGGTTCGATTCCCAAGGAGGGTTAAACAAATAAAAGTGATTTTCTTCACTGTAATATTTATTCAATATTATTACCCTGGACTGGTACCTGAAGCGGATTTACCCTCCCTAATATATATATATATATATATATATATATATATATATATATATATATATATATATATATATATATATATATATATATATATATACATATATATGTTATGTAATATATATATATATATATATATATATATATATATATATATATATATATATATATATATATATATATATATATATATATATAATATATATATATATATTATAAATATAATATATATATAAATATATATATATATATATATATATATATATATATATATATATATATATATATATATATATATATATATATATATATATATATATATATATATATATATATATATATATATATATATATATATATATATATATATATATATATATATATATATATATATATATATATATATATATATATATATATATATATATATATATATATATATATATATATATATATATATATATATATATATATATATATATATATATATATATATATATATATATATATATTATGACAGCTACCAGTCTTCAGCGGTGTGTGGTATATAGAAACTATAACATAGCATAGTATCTACTGAATTATAAGTAAATTTAATTACTAAATGCATTGCGTGTCGGCTCCTTTGTGATACTAATTATTATTGTGTTACAACACAATGAAATTTTACACCAACACAACCTTAATGCCTTACACCACAGTTCGCGTACACAATACTTATCGACAGTATAAAAATTTGTGATGCATTACCATTTAACAAACCTTTAAAACGACAAAACAATGAGTTCCGGGAACACGAAGATGTATTCGTAACGCTCCTTTATTTATATTATTCAGTAGGGTTCCCAGTCATTAAATAATGAAATGAAAACACTGTTACCAACACACATTTTTTATTTACTTTTTACTTGGTAAATACCACTATTTCTAAAATCTTTTGTGACATGCGTTTCATTCAATGTATTCCGCATCATTTTCAAAAAAGTGGTTTAAAAATGATAAGGAATCCATCGAAACACGTGTCACAATATATTTGAAGAATAAGTGGTATTAACCAATTGAAAAAATAATTAAAAGTGTATAGATATTATCACAATGTGACTGCAAAATCAACAAATCCACTTGATAATAAATCTTTAACTGTGTCACAATCAAATTATGAACTATATCCTTTTTTTCCACATATTTTTTTGACCAGTGACTGAGTTTTGTCAAAACTGACATCATTGGACTGGTGTCGGTAACGACAAAACCCGGTCACACAAAAAATATCACATGTTTTGAAAATGTTTTTTTGAAGTAGGTAACACTACAAAACGTACCAAAAATATAGTAATCGTCTCCAAATGATGATAACAACTTATTTTTTTCAGCACGTACACGATAAACTGTTACAAACAAGGATATCGATTGTCACACAAGCTTACGAGAACTATTACAAGTATGCAACCCCGAGTGCCCATTTCATGAATTTTGTTCACTTATTCTTTTCCATCTCCATTTCTTTTCCTTAAATCAGTAATTTCCTTAATCTATATCGTATCCAACATATAAAGCATATCTAGCCAAAAAAGATAGAGAGTATCACCTTTCTTTATTCATAAAAAATACTACAAGACCTTGTTTATGTAATGCGATCTCGTATAAGTAATTGAAATCAAAGATAAAGAAATATTTAAAAAAAATTAAATGATGTAAATGTTTGGGGATTGTGGTGACCCTGGTTTTAATGATGTAGAATTATTCTCATGCCTCAAAATTCGGATATACATGATTCCGTTATTGTCCTTAACACGTCAGTGAAGTCATAAAATATGAACAATGGATTGGATTGGTAGGGAATCATTATTGTTTAGGCACAAGACGCGTCTGCCATACGTCAATAAAGTTACAAGGGTTTGACGCTACATGCCCCTGAGGTAATTAAAAAGCTTTTAGGATATTGATTCGTTCACATGCTAAGCGGAATCACTCACGTTCAATTCAAATATAGTCATACAGTAAGCATACATTCATTTGAATACAATTATGATACTTTAATAGTCAAGTTAAAAATAAATCGAAATTTTAACGAAAAAAATATATGTAGGTACAACATTTTGAGTGTGTCCAAATATGTACTTGTTCACAAAATCTGGATTATATCAAATTACAGGAGTTATTTTCATATTATTTGTTGACATCTCATCAAAGATGAAGAAGAATATGGAAGTCTGGGCATTTACGGGGCTGACGACCGTCATAGGCTGGTTAAAGTGATCACTTTACACACGTGTAACATTCACCAATTCTACCCATTATTGACAACCACCGCTACTCAAGACTTCCATATTCTTCTTCATCTTTGATGAGATATCAAAAAAGAATTTAAAAAAATATATATTTACATAAAATCATCTCAATCATTCATTTAATCAATTCTTCCTGACAATTTACATAAATATATATATATTATACGTATCTCAGCTTAAGACGAAGAATTTATTGATTCTATACGTAAGCAAATAAAAGTAAAATCATCTCAGAGCTAACGACCTGGCGTTTGACTGGCTGAAATGATTTTTTTATACATCAGCGGGTCCAAATACTTTATCCACTTTAGAGTTGTTTTTACATTTACTTTATTCTTCTTAATGTATTTCAACATACATGAAGAAGAATAAAGACGTCGTGGTATTTACAGGGTTTATAACAGTTCAGCTGTGTAAATTGTTAGACTTCCATATTCTTCTTCATCTATGTTAAGATCTTAAAAATGATTACTTGTTCCACTTGTATGACGTTTACTTTTCTACCCATTATTGAATATCCATATTGTATCAAAACTATTGCTGAATTTACTTTGCATGTATGTTGTAATTTTGACATGTGCTGGATTTCGGCTTTCAGTGTTGCCCTCAGTTGAGAATTTGTGTATTTACCTTTCTTCAATTTAACATATTATGTGAGATTCGATAGAGGAGAAAAAGCCTGAAATAACAATTCAGTTTGAGATATTCTGTTGATATATCATAATTAAGGTAAAAAGTGCAGTTATTGATAAATAAAAATAGTGAATAATCAAATTGAAGTATCTAAAATTGAAATGCTATTTTAGGTTCCTTAAAAAATATGTTTGAACTAATTCTGAACGTATCTCACGTATGTCAAATACAGAAAAGCTATTTTGCGAATTATCAGCTGATGGTAGCACCGTCAGCCAAAATTCTACATTACATACAAAAAAACGAACAACACTGAAAATACATACATCTTTGAATAATGAATACAATATTGATGTTCAATAATAGTAAGAATGGTGAACGTTATGCATGTGTATAAAGGAATCACTTATGCCGCCAGTTCGCAATCCCTAGAATGATAAAACTTCCATCCACTTTTTTATAGTTATGAAAGACGCTTCGTCTCATCTGAGATAACTATAATTATCAATGATATATCATTCGTAAGGAGAATAATCCAATGTCTGATAATAATAAAGAAACAAAAATACATTTTACTATTTTTTTATTATTTCACCTGGTAAAACAAAACACAATTTCTTAAAATCGATTGTAGTACGCATTTCGATTTATTCTGTATAATTTCTTGAATGTTTTTCGCAAATACTGTAAAGCACATTTCATAAATTTTATAAAATTAAGCAACTTTGTTTTAACCACTTATTTATTATTAGTACACTTTAACCTACCGGTTTCGATTAGAACCTTGTCATCATCAGGGTTCATGAAATTCTAAAACATTAAAAACATTAAAAACTCATTATTACATTCCCTTACCAAAAACTTTCACACACTGTATATTTCAAAAAAATTCTGTATAATTTTGATATGTATATGAAAATGATGCGGGATGCATCGAAACACGTGTCACAGTTAATTTTAAGAAATTGTAGTATTTAAGTGAAATTCAAATTAAAAATGGATAAATATTACCAGAAAATGACTGCTGAATCAAATAATCAAAATATATAAAACCTATCTAGTCTTCCATTTAACTATTATCCTCTTTTACTCACGGCATCTATTGTTACCTCCATTTTGTTTTACCTTAATTCCTTCAAACGCTCCTGAATGTATTGATTATCAGATTTTGTATTGTTTAAAATCCCGAGAAAATCAAACAATTTATTTCGCTTGTCAGCGCTACCTTGAAGTGAGAAACTTTATGAAATTAGCTGATTGCTTTAAAGCCCTATATTTATTTTTAATTAATTTTATATAATACCGAAGCGATTCGATAATATTCGCGTAATTTCCATCGGTAGAGATGAATAAGAAGTGAAAAGTCATGGCGGTTTTCGGTTGGAATTTGCATTTATTAGCACATTGAATTGATGAAAATATAAACCTGACTTAATGAAAGACCAAGCTTCCTTTTATTATAGAACCTTTTTTAATAAATGCAAATTTAAAATTCGTCCTGAGCACCTCTTTTTCAAAATAAAATAGCATCAAGAAATCGAAATTGCTAAGTTATTTTTACGAACTTGACTCTATCAAAATAGTTATATTTTTTGCGTCCTTAAAAATCCGCCTGAATCCTACATTAATTAAAAAGCATTAAAGCAATAATAATAAGAGTGTTAGCAATGATCAATAAACTAATGAAGTAAATGTTTTTGAAACCGGTTGAATACTAAAAATGAAGGGTGTCATGAAAAAAAAAGTATTCGGATATACGAACGTTTTTGCGTAAATTAGATTTTTGATACCATTACAAAGGCCCAAAACTATGAAATTTTTTACATTTTCAGACAAAAAATTAATAGATTGAGTCACTCAAATATCAAGAAATATACATATTTAAGCTAACTAACAAACTTTTCGTTTTATTAATTGATTCGGCAGTCACTTTGTGATAAAATCTATCCATTTTAAATTAAAGTTTAACTTAGTAAATACAACCATTTCTTAAAATCTACTATGACACGTGTTTCAATGCATTCCGCATCATTTTCAAACACATACGGTACGAAACACGTGTCACAGTAGATTTTAAGAAATAGTGGTATTTACTAAGTAAAACTTTAAATAAAAACTTAACGTTGCTTTCGTGGACAAAGATAATGGAATGACACATATCTGTGAGTGTAAACAATCTTTGCCTCATCCACATGCATGCATCTCCTCATACATAACCGCTGATTATCCCTCTGTTTTTAATACCAACCGCATATGCCTCATAAATTAGATTAATTATTCTTTATTCACTCATTTGATTCCTATGCCAAACCGAATAAACACAATTTTTTTTTTATATTTTCAATAATGCTCATATCATTATGCTTTGTATTCTTCCGTACATCACCATTCAAACATCTGTCATGGATCGTCTTGACGCACAGTCATCTGAGATTACGAATTTCGACTTTATTTAGTCTACGATATGCTTCATTTTTTATTGTTTGTGAAGCAATAATTTTATTTTAAATTTATGAATATCAAAACTTAAAAAAAAAAACAATTTTGTTAAAATTGTATACCACATACCATTTTTGTTTTTTTTGAGCGAATATTAAGTTTAAAAAATAATGAAAAGCATATAAAAAAAAGAACTTCACTCACTGTGAGTGTCACTCAAGGTGACTTGAGTGGGACTCTAATTATGTAAATAAATAAAAAAAATTACCACTTTAGTATTACATTATATTTTTAACGAATATTTTCGGAAGCTACAGATGATTCCTTTGTTTATATATATATATATATATATATATATATATATATATATATATATATATATATATATATATATATATATATATATATATATATATATATATATATATATATATATATATATATATATATATATATATATATATATTTATATATATATATATATATATATATATATATATATATATATATATATATATATATATATATATATATATATATATATATATATATATATATATATATATATATATATATATATATATATATATATATATATATATATATATATATTTATGCATTTATAATTTTATAGAAAAAAATCTCTATAATATACAATAATAAATGATGTTGAAAGAAGGTAACCCATAACAAAAAGAATTTAAGAAATTGGATTATCCAAATACAATGTTTTCCGCCCAATGAGAGTTAAATAATGTATATAATTTAATGAGACCTGTGCAAGCGTATCCAATTTCGTTATGCAAATGATACTCAGAAAAACGTTTTCAAAATCTAAACCGAAAATCGATGTGAAAGCGATTATTTTTTAAATTAAATTTAAGATTCCCTTCGGAGAGAGAATCGGAAAAGGAAACTGTTGGAGAAAAATAAAATCCACGTGTATTTTGTTGAAGGGACATTTATATTCAACACGTATAACTCCCAGTAAGATATTATCCTGCTGATAAAAGAACACATGTTTTATCCAAGCGTTTGAAGCTGTCTTTCAAGGCGTATTGTATTATGTAGCCGTGCCTTGAAGTAGAAGCTGCTAGGGCCTAATTTAAGACATTTTTCGATTCGAGGAAAATAATAACATTTAGCATTATGTTACTACATTCTTAACCCCTTCAGACCTGAATGAATTATTTCATAAATTGATTCGCCATTTTGTGTCAATATCTAAATATGTTTATATAAGGTTAATCGATGTATGAAAATAATGTAAAATACATCGAAATATGTGTCACTTTAGATTTTAGGAAATACTGGTATTTACCGAGTAAAATATAAATTATATTTATTGATTTGGCGTTTAATTTGTAGAACTTCATTTTAATTTATGTATTAATTTTATATCAAACACAGATTTTTTGAGTCTACTAAGTTGTATTTTACTAACAAAAACGCATAAAAAAAAATATTTTGACAATTGTTTCGCCTTGTTGGGGCACTGTCAAACGAATGTTATTCGTTTGATAGTGCCAAAAAATCATAAAAAAATGATAAAAAAATCTGTGTTTGATTTAAAATTAATGCATAAAATATAAATTAAAAACTGAATTAATTCCCTTCGATTTAATATTATATTCTTAAGTAGATGGTGTTTTGGGCATGTAAAAAAATATTGATGATTTTACTCATTATTTTTAAGATATACTAATTTTAGTAATGACTTCATTCATAGAAAAAATATATGGAATTTTTTCGAATGATAGTTTGCAATATAACTATTGAAATCTCAACATAAATGAAGAAGAATTTGGATGTCTGTGTATTAATAGGGATTATAACCTGTTATAGGCTGACTAAACGATCACTTTATATACATTCACCATTCTACCCTATTATTATTAATATTATCATCTATTCTTTATTAGAAGACGAAGAAGAAGAAGAAGAAAACCACTAAAATTTTCTAGAAATGTTGAGTAAAAGTATTAAAAAAAAACTTAACGCACAATTCCACGATTAAACTTTGAGGTATGGAAATGTGACATCGTTATCCTTCACGGTTTACTTTATGTAATACTACTTAAAAGTAGTATTATGCAAAGTAAACGGCAAATGGTAGGAGAAAGTTAAATAAACAATTCACACTAAATAAATAAAGTGGTTTAGGGGAAAAAAATACATAAAAAAACGCTAAAAAATCTGTTATCCCCAATAAGCCTGTAAAGCATTTAAAAAGTCTCCTTATTTTTCCATTAAATTATGGCACATTCTGTTTTGGAAATTTTCAGAGAACAAATCTATTTAAAATACTTAAAATCTTTATTTATTGTTTCGGCATTAACTTTGTGGTAAGACATGTTACAATGATTAAAGAAAACACTTCGTTTTTTACCACTTGAGTTTTATTATAGACTACATGTTTCAGTTATTATACAGACCTGAATGATGGAAGTTTAACTTCTGAAACATGTAGTCTATAATAAAACTCAAGTGGTAAAAAATGAAGTGTTTTCTTTAATCATTGTAACTTAAAATCTTAATCCAAATTGTTATAATATGGTATCTCTCCTATCACAATTATCCCAGAACAAAATCCAAACAATTCAAGTAGTTGTAATATTATTCGTCCAGCCGAGCTGACAAATTACTACATATATGTACACCGAATTATATAGTGGTTGGCAGAAATTTCACTACAAACTTAGAATTTCCTTTATTGAGCCTACTTCCTTTATTAAGTTCCGAGTAGGCTTTCCAAACTTGATTATTCAATTAAATTGAATTGCCTAGATTAAAGGACTGCATTGTAATCTTTTTTTTAAATTTTTAACTTTTCCATATTGCCAGGATTTGTTTTTAAAATTTTACAGTTAGCAATGTAAAATTTAGTGTAATAAATTAAAATATTGGCAGTAACCGGTAGAAGGTCTAATCGGTAGATTTATTCTTTTGCTAGAGTAGAATAAGAGAGAGTTGTCTGAAAACTATCAATAATTCTGATTCTTTCAGAATAATATATGTTCTCGTATTTATATAAACGAACGACTATATATAAAGAAACGAACGACTCTTGAAATTTGGCATACTCAAGTATTTTTTAGTATTTCAATTTAATTACACACCATCTGTGTGTAAATAATGCATACATTTAAATATAATCTTCATCATGTAATCATATAATGATCATGTTATCATGTAATGATAAGCATGTTTAGCTAGCATGCTTGAGGTCCCGATCGATTTTCAGGGGGGGTTAAAATTATTAAATACATATTTTTTGTATTATTTTTTTACATCTTAACAAAGAAAAAAACTCATATTTTGTTTTTAACTACTTTCATTTTTGGTTATATTTTATCACCCAGTTTTGACAAGCACCTTGTCATCTTCACGGATGGATACGAACTATTTATCATGGATATGAGTAGTAAGAGACAATTTTGTAGTGGTAAGCAAATAGCATGTTTTTAGACAATGGCTGGACTTCTTTCATGATTTACGGAAGTTTGGATTTTTAGATGTTTAACGTTTGCAAATCACGCACATTCTCAGTTGACAGTTCTCAATGGCATTGAAAATTGAGATAGCTAATTTTAGTTCAACCAACAACTAAATCATAACAAAATAACTTTTTTTGTTTGCTAGATATTTACTTTCAAAATACATAAATATTGTATATAATACTCGTGTTATAACATTACCCAAAAGGCCGTCATAGAATACAACAAGTAAAATAATTTGACGGGTGGATGAAGTATGGTTAGGTCAGGTGAAGTTAGATTTGATAAGGTTATTTTATTAATTGATTCGGACGACGTTCATTGAGTAACTCTGTAGCAATTTCTATCTATTTTTATTTAAAGTTTTACTCGGTAATTACCACTTTTTCTTAAAATCTATTGTGACAGTTATATTGATGCATTCCACATCAAAATACTTTTCACAATGAATTTTAAGAAAAAGTGGTATTAATCAAGTAAAACTCAAATTAAAATTGGGAAAATTATGTTAGGTTAGGAAAACTGATTTATTGGTGTTGTGTGCACAAAAAATCAATTAGGGTAAGTAAATATAATGAAAAACAGCGTATTCAATGATGATTTACCATTTTTAAAATTAAAAAAAAGTATATATCATTCTTTGTAAAAAAAAAAACTTGTTTTTTGCATTTAAAATAACGAAAATAATGGTATCTATGATAAATTTTTATTGTTTTTAATACATTTTCTACGATATCAATGTTTTACATATTTGTTTGTATCAAAGCAGAGTAAGACATTCTTATATAGCTATAAAGCTGTTATTTTTAGTTACAAACTATGTATGCATGGAAAATATACAGAATATTGTTGTATTTCTTGTACAACTGTGTTTTACGAGAAGAAACATTATTTTTATTAATTTAATAAAACTGGTTTAGAACAAAGCAAGTTATGCGGTATGTAAACTTTAAGGATAGGATGTAGATAAAAAAAAGTTTTAAAAGATGAAAGCCATTTCAGAAGGTATTTTCATTTTTGTGTGAAATAAGGAAAAACTTAGGCGCGCCGAACCGTACAAAAAAAGCGTAATAACTAAGCACACAGGGCGTATTTTTATTAGCAGTAATAAAGAAATAATACGTAACGGTCTATATTTCGCGGAAATCTTAAGAAAAGGATCATAAACTCTTCATAATAACCACCCATTGTAAGGAATTTGCGGAATTTTAATGGTTCCAGACGGAATGGTTATGTATGGTGTCTTTGTTCTTCACTTCTCTGACTTCTTCTTCGCCTTGTTCACTCGTGCCTCCTCGCTCCCCTTCCCTTCTGTTCATACACAAGTACGTTGTTAGTGCTCAGTCGTCGAATCACTAATTATTTTACGGAATTCGAAGCGTAATTACATTTCCTCAATCAAATCTCCGTTGTGACTGTCAAACGAGGTTTTGCTTATTTGCTTCCATTTTTAAACTTAATTATGCTAAATAACCGTACTTTATTTGATTTTTAATTTAATTTTTGCATGATTTACACCACTTTTTCTAAAATTTTATTATGATACGTGTTTCTCTATGTTCTCACTGGTAATAATAAACAGCTTTCACTTCTCTCCATCCTTCAACGTCCCAAAGGCAGAACTCTAAAAATAAGACTTAGCTCCACATACGGTATTTGATTATAATGGTGAATGCTTTGAAACACGTGTCACAATATATTTTTAGAGTAAATGGAACATTTAATTTAATAAATATACATTTTCACAAATTGATTGCCGAATCAAAAAATAATCTTCATAACATTCACATAAAATTCCATTGAACTACACTACTCTATTAATTTATCTTTTTTATATTTTTAAAGGTTCACAAAATAAAAATAAAACATATAAAAACTCGATCAGGTATAAACCACAGGTCGTTAACGCTTTAAATAGCCGATCTTCTATAAAGTAGTAAAAATGTATTGTGCAATGTGCCCTCGGCACGGAAAAACGCAGTGAAGGGACAATATTTTAGGCTGGTAATTTTAAGTATATTACAATATATGGAAAAATATATAAACATGTAAAATTTAAAACAATAGATGCTTCGTTCAATTAACATATTAATAATAATATAACCTATTTTAAATCACTTTTATTGGATTTATTAACCTCGAAAAATACAATAAAACGATCATCAATTATGATTTTTCAGACTATTTATCTTAAGTTTTTTGGCGACTAGTTTCGGAAGCTATGTCTCCATCTTTAGGTCTCAATATAAACTGTTTACATTACTCAAGTGGTAAATAAAGAAGTATCTTTCATTTAACATTTTATGATGTCATACCACAAAATGAATGCCGAAACAATAAATAAAATATTTAAATAAATTAAGTTATTTTTTTTCAGTTTTAATCATGCCTTGTTTTCAAGGGAAATGGGGTATGTGGATAAAATAACGAAATATCCATATTACTCGTTTATAATTGAAGATTCAGAGCTGAAAAGAAAAACTATTGCACGTATGGTACGTTTACGGCAGAGGGGATCGGTCTTACAAGCTGTCACTTATTTAAGCTCTTAAGGGGATTACTCCATTAAATTTCTTCATTTTACGCATACGCTTGTCTTTCTTATATATAGTTGGAAGCTTTCCAGTGGATTTTTCCGGTTCAATCTCGTAACTTAACAATTCCGCGCTCAAATTCATAAGTGTCTAATATTTCAGTTTACCCCAGTATGCAAACATGTAAAAATACAATGGAACATAGAAGAACATATTACATATTCATAAATGTGAAGAAATGCGGACTTTTGTTATACCTAATGAAATTTTGCGCCCTACATTTTTTCTTATTTCATACTAATTAATTTTCAAATAAATTAATTTCAAAGGCATGCCGATATACAAACTGAATAAATATTGTACAACATTTTAAATGTGTCCAAATATATGGTTTGTTAAAAAATCTGGGTTTTCTTCACATCAGAGTAATTTTTACATTTTCGACATCTCACAATATGGATTTTTTTTATTAACAAAAATTGTCTACATTTATTTAAATCACAATTTTAAATATATTTAAAAAAAAACAAAAAAATTGTAGAGACCCACCAAGCAACCTTGTGTGTCTTGTCGGTGGAGTTCTTTTTTAATACATTTTTCATTATTTTTAACCATTTTAACCTAATATACAAACAAAAAAGACGGAAAAATTAAGATTTTAAATATTCTACAATTTTCATAAGATTAACTCTTGATCATTCACCAATTCCTTTATTTTGCCTTTGTTCCATATTTTATTTTTGCCTCTAACATCCGTTGGCAGCAATATAGAAGTCTGGATGTAGATAACAATATAGAAGGTGACGAACAAAATAGAAGTCTGGACATTCACAAGGCTTATGACCTGTTTATAAACTAAGTATTAAGTGACCATTATTAACTCCATTCGCCTCTTCCGCATTCATGCTTCTTCTCAGACATATCCACCGAATATTTCGACTCTTGACCTGACCGCTATCATGTTTTCGACACACTTGATCATGGCAAGTTTTCCTTGGTCTTTCTCGGTTCTTATTTCCATTCATAATCGCACCATATATTTATTATACCGTTCTTACCTCACTGATTTGTTCCACGTAACCAAAATATTTCAACAGACATTTATTTTTTTAACACTTACTTACAATAAAATTTAATATTGAAAAACCTATATATCATATGCTAAAATGTCAGTGTTAGAGTATTAAATTCACGGCGTCATAAAATAAAAACTTATTGAGCACATTTTGTTTTTGATTTAATTTTAAGCCATGTAAATTTGTAAGTATTTTATTGAATATAAGCTTTTTTAAAGTATTTTACTAAATTTATCCAAAATTATTTTCTTTTGATAACTCAAAGCCCTTCGTTTCTTTTCAAGGGTGGTTTTAATGTTTCTAAATAACTTAGGGTACATTTTAAAGCCTTGTTTTTCTTGATTAACTTGGGACTGTTTAAAAAGGTTTCAATCTAATAAAAGGTTCAACCCTATTATTACTCTTTTTAGATAGAGAAAATATCGTAAAATAAATACGTCTTATTTTTAAATAAAATTTTATTTAAAAAAATGGTGAATTAATTTACGTCAGTAAATTAATAAAAAAAAGAGAATTAAGATTTGTTTTTTAAAAACTTAAAATAGTCATTAACTTATCTCGCTTGGTAATTTTGTATTAAAATAACCATCACACTGTTTTCTTGTAGATATAAGCAGAGAGAAAAGAACGTGTTAACACTAGAACGGTGTCGGGTTGTGGTCCCGTGGTTAGTGTCGCGGACTCTTAAGTCAAAGTTTCTCGGTTCGAACCTAGTCTATCACAATTTGATACTTTTTTCTAATAATGAGCCGCTTAGGCTCACAGAAATAGAATGAAATTGAAATATTTGTGTGAATAATGAAAACACAAATATTTTTATTTAAAAAAAATATTCGCTTTTTCCACAATCATGCATCTCCTCGTGTATGTTTACCCGCATGATTATTCCGACTTCTGACCTGACTTATCAAATGTTTGAAATACTTGACCTTGCTAAGTTTTCCTCGGTCTCTCTCTGCTTCTATTATCAATAACAGCCTAAGAACCTTGTTTAACTATTCCTTCTTCACCCATTCAATTCACATGCCCAAACCATCTTAACACATCTATCGCAATTGAATGTCTTCATGAATATACATAGTTAAATAACCTTCTTACAGATATAAAAAAAAAATTAAAATTATTAAGTGACTCTTATTTATAAAAAAATACACGTTAAAATAAAAAAATAAAAATTGAAACACACACGCAGAAAATAAAATATATATTCAAATAAATTACGAGTATGTCACTCACAAGCATAAACAATAAACAATGAGTGTAAGTCCCTCTCCAAGCACAAGAGCTTGGCCTATTTATTGGATAGAACATCCCAACATATAAATGTCCAGCAAATAAAATAAATTATTTTCGTAAAAAAAAATATTGTTACTGCATTAAACAAATTTATAAAAAAAAAATAATATACTAAAATTCATGTGAATATAAAATTTATATACGTGTAGTTTAATATATGTAGTTTTCGAATAAATAAACGATAATAGCACTTTTGAAGTAATATTTGATTGAAAAATATTTTATAAGCCAGGAATAGCGGAAATCGCAACATTTGAAACAAACGTACCGGAAGCGGAATTGGTTAAGTTTCACGCCGTAGTGTTTCGGGGTGGTTTAAGGGGTGAATTTTACAGCCACGATTCGCGAACAGCGACGGCCGTTCCCAATTTTAAAAAGTTCCAGCCCTCGCTATGTTGAATACGTAATTTATCCAAACAATAACGTCTCGTATTGTGGGCTATTTTGCGGACTATAAAGTTTCGAAAAAACTTCATCTACATAGTGAAAATTATACTTATTTACACATGAATTCTTTATATTTAATGATATTATGACAGATATAAAAGGACTATTAACATATTCATCGTTCATAATGATATTTAAACATGATTTTCTATCTTCTTTCAAAATCCCGAGCATACACATAATACTGTATAACGTATGTCCTGATGTATGACTAAACGAAGATATATTTTAGTAATTTTTACAAGTAATAATGATTCTAATATTTTTTCTTCCTATTCCCTAACTGTTAAGGACGTATTATCATTTTTTACTTTTTTTTAAAATTATTTATTTTTTTATTATGTATCATCGAAATCAAAATCAAGCAATAATGCGGAATGCATCAAAACACGTTTCACAATAGATTTTAAGAGAAATAGAATTTTCCAAATAAGATTAAAATTAAAATTAGAAAGGTGTGTTGAGATGGTTTGGACATGTGGAACGTATGAGTGAAGAAAGAACGGTTAAACAAATTTATGAGGCGAATGTAGTTAGAAAAAGAAGCAGAAGAAGACCGAGGAAAACTTGGCACAATCAGGTATGTCAAATACTTGAAAGCGGCCGGGTCAGGAGTCGTAATAATCGTCGGGTATGTGTGAGGAGATGCATGAAGGTAGAAGAAGCAAAGAATGTTTGCAAAGACAGAGTTGTGTGGCGTTCGATTCTCTCTGCCTACCCCTGCGGGGAAGCGGCATGATGGTTAGTTAGTTAGAATGAAATTAAAATACATTAATATTACCTCGAAGTGACTGCCATATCAATTAATCACATTGCCTGTTTCATTGTAATTCTGTAGGGCAGCAATTTTTAAATCAATTAATGAAAAATTAATATTTTCAATCTGTGATTAATTTTCACCTTAAGTTTTTTCGAATGTGTCAATTTTGGATAGCAGGTTTTATGGAAAAAAATACCACATAAAAAAATTTACCATTAGAACATCTATCGTTTGGTATATTGATGATAACATTGGTCAGAAAGATTTTTTTTGCATTGTGACTGCATTTATCCTTCTTTTACCAACCCTATGCTTCACTTTCATACATTAGACTTGGTACAAGGACCCCATTGTGTACTACCAGTTTAGATCTCACTGTTAGGATTTAATTTGTTTTAGTAATTTTAGTGCTACATTCACTGTGTTCCTATCATCTAAATTAATTAAATCGTGAAACATAAAAAAATAACGTATACATATTATTTTTTTAAACTCTTATCTGGGGTACAACCAAGAGTTTGTAATCAAAGATTCAAACATATTCGACCAGTCAGGACCACATATCGCTCACTCCTTTCAAGAACGTCATAAATCAAAAAACTTGATTTTTCAGGAGAACGTTTTTAAAGTTTAAAAATATAACTCAATGTATTAAAAATAAATATCAAGCCACTTATTGAACTTTTTACTATGCAACAGATCTTTTTAGGTAAAACCTAAAGGTTTTTTCTCCATTTGAAAAATATTTTGTATATTTAAAAAAATAATTCAACAATACCTTTTCTTCAAAATGCAAAAACAACATTTTCTGCCCTGTAGCGGGTAAATATTAAGTTAAAAATATGCCTCTTTTGCTGGGATATAGTAAATTTTCTGGGGATTCTGAAAACATGCACAACTGAAAATTGTCAATTTTTCATTTATGACGGTCTTGAAAGGAGTGAGCGATATGTACAATTAAGACAATTGGATATACAATTGGACCAATCGAATTATGTCGGTAACGACAAAACTCAGTCACTGGTCAAATAGGTGGAAAAAACTGTATCATTGCTGTTTCATTATATTTCAATTATTGTTATTTTTTTTTTCTTATATACTGATAATTTATTTTATTTGAAAATTGTTATATTGATTTTGGTGCTATCACAAAAATCTTCTTTTTCGATTAGAATTTCTTACCAAAATTGGTGGTTTTATCAATATTGGGATACTTTTCGATATAATAGTCGGTAATAACACTAAAAATAATTTCGAGCTTTCGCAAGGACTGAAGTTTGCTGGTACCAGGATTATGTGAAGCATTTCGGAGTCCGTAATGGGTAAAGGTGAGCTGAACTGGAGACCGGAACAACTTTTAGTTCCGTTTCGGTTAACGACACCGTCTAGAATTAAATTTCTGGGAATTGTAGCTTTTTGGAATTAAGGATCGACCATTTATCGTGAATACATTATAGGCACTTTTGATAATGGTACAATTAGTTTAGCGATAATTGGAGCAGGTTTAAGTGGGTACCGTTACATAAATCTCTTTTCGATGGAAACATGATACCACCTAATTGGTGAATGGAAAATTTCACAGAAATAAAGGAATGTTAATAGTTATTAATACTATATACGCAAATTATCTTCTTATAATTCTATTTTTAAATGACTCTAAAATTGGACTTCCTACACGTTGGGTAATTTTAATTAATATATTGTTTTTGTGACATCATTTTTTGACATCTGCACAAAGATGAAGAAGAATATAAAAGTCTGGTCATGGGCTGGTTTAACTGATCACTTTACACACCTGTAACATTCACCAATTCTAACCATGATTGACAACCACGCTATTTAAGTTCTTGAAAGTTCTTTTTATATGATCCAATTTCGAAAATTCGAAAAAATTCCGAAATACAAATACATTTGTCGATAGATCTTGGTGACGTCACACTCAAAATGTTCCGATGTACAATTCCATTTGTAGATAGATCTTGGTGACTTCATTTAGGAGTTATTCTCTATGACATGTTGTAAGCGCTATAAATACCCAGATATCCATATTCTCCTTCAACTTTGTAAATTTCAATATAAAAATAACTTGAAAATGGAACAATCCATATTCGTGAACAATTATTTGAACACACTTAAAATGTTATAGACATAATGATGTCTCTATTTTCCAAGAATTTTTCATCTCGGTTAAAAGCTTTTTTTGCTTAAGTTTAAACATAATCATAAGTAGGTACTCGTTTTTCTTGTAATAGTATCTTGTTTGCGATTATTGCTTATTCCGAGAAGTAAGTCTTTGATATACTGCGACCACGTCTTGCAAATGGAAGCTAAAACAACACTTAAGTACTTTCTGCTTAGTGTTTACAGTCCCGGCAAGTGTAGTCAGTAGTTTAGCAGTTATCCGGACCGTCACATAATGGCCACACATTCGTGTCCGGTTATTCAAACTCTGGTCAAGTTTAACCGGTGGATGACCCCATGCGGGCTCCGTATATTTTCCCACTAGTTGAGAGTTAAGCTGGCGCTGAAGCCTCCGTGCATCCAATTCTACGCTTTGTCACACTTGTGACCGTTTGAACATCATATTATTACGTGCTTCAAAATTCGATTTGGTGTGTAAATCGCTTGAACTCTGTCGCTGAAATTCTGAATCAAATATAATCTCTAAAAGATGTTTCATTTAAAAGTCTCGTAATAGAAACAAAACATGTTTTTTTCAAAGCATTAATCAAAAACATTTATTTATTTATAAATTTCATCATTTACATAATTACATATATAAAAAATTCAATAGTGTGCCCTTACTGAGTTTTCCCGAGCCGAGGCTATATTTTAACTTTAATGTAAGCAAATTGTTTATTTAAACAAATACGACATATCGCTCACTCCTTTCAAGAACGTCATAAATAAAAAATCGTAAATTTTGAGTTGTGTATGTTTTCGTAATGCCCAGAAAATGTACTATATCCCAGCAAAAGCGGCATATTTTTAACTTAATATTTACCCGCTACAGGGCAGGAAGTGTTATTTTTGCATTTTGAAGAAAAGGTTTTGTTTAATTATTTTTTTAAATATACTAAATATTTTTCAAATGGAGAAAAAATATTCAGGTTTTACATAAAAAGATCTGTTGCATAGTAAAAAGTGGCTTGATATTTATTTTTAATACATTGTATTTTATGTTTGAACTTTAAAAACGTTCTCCTGAAAAATCAAGTTTTTTGATTTATGACGTTCTTGAAAGGAGTGAGCGATATATGAATGATGCGATCACTTTCAAATCTATGTACCCACTTCAATTATCTACTTATGAATGACAGTTTTTTTAAGTTTATATTTTAGATTAATTTATTGATAATGGAAACACGTAATAAATCTTATTCGCATAATAATCAAAGCTCTTTTGATTACAAAAGGCATGTATGAGATAGATTTTGTATTGTTATCTTATGGATCTTATAGACCTATGTATGTACTTTTAAAAAAAATGTGAAATTGTGATTTGTGAGCTTTGCTATGAGGTGGTTACATGTATTTCACGAGAATTATTCTTACATACAAATTTAAGAATAGTTTTAGCATATATGTAGTTGTTTGACTGTCATAAGTTTTAATTTGTTGAAAATTTCATCTCGGATCTTTAAGTAAAACATTTTTTTTTTTTTTATTCATTTAATATATTTACATTTTTATTTATAACATAATAACATTTGAATCATTTATACATATGTAGAACTTTTATATTTCGATTCGCTGTGCCTCTCCATAAAAGAGTCTGAGCTCTTGTGCTTGGAAAGGGACTTACACTCGTGGTTTAATGTTATATAATAAAAGATATAATAGTTTTTTTAATATATTTTTTTAAAGATTTAAATGTATAGAGCTTTAATTTTTTTCTTGAGGATTTTTATATCATCTATTTTTTTTATTTCTTTAGGGAGTTTATTGAAATGTTTGATTGCCAAATATTTGAAGTTTTGCTGAAATTGCTTGGTGTTGCATTTTGGAATAGAAAAATCGTTAGAGAATCTCGATGATAAATTCTTTGTTAAATTTAAGTTTATTATTTTCAATATACGAGTTTATATATAATTGGTAACAATAACACTAAAAATAATGAACTACTCGTACTTTTCCAACCAATAACCCCGCACTGTTGAATAGACTGATATTAAGCATTGTATTTTTTTAATTAAGTAGCAAAAATGATTACTGCAATGTTTTTCGTAAAAATTTTGTGGCCCATTTTATAAAATTTAAAAAAATTTGGTTACAAACAAATTCGTTTTATTGTATAAAGCTAAAATAAAATTGCATTAAAAAATGATAATAAATGCGAATATAAAAAAATAGTATTTCAAATTCATATTACCTTCATTAAATGTTAATTTTAAACGATTTTATGAAAAAAAAAATTACAAACCGAATAAATTAATTTGAATAATTGCCTTCCAATGAATTTACTTCAAACCTTTTCATATTTAGGGTAAGTGTGTATCGTTTGATAAAATACTTGTTAAATACTTTTAACCCATAAAACGAAAAATTCACAGGTAATAAAAATTAATAACTGGCGATTTGTTCACAAAATTAATCATCTCGGATTTACATTTCTCCCTCCACCAGATGTGCTATTTTTGAAATATTGTAAAATGTTTGAAATAAGGATAATTGTGACAAAACTATAATAATCAAATAGATTGCTGCTATTTATAGAACTATGTCATATTTTGAGAGTTAAAATATAAATATTTTTTTAACCATTGAACGGACATGTTATTAGTTGAACAAATGCTTTCCTGTCATGAGGAAATATGATGAGGGTAAGTATTCTTATTACCGAAGTTCGAATAATAATAAAAGTAAAAATAAACTTTTGAAAACTTTTGAATCACCATCCTTAGTAAACTACCTCGGTTCATGTGATTAGGACTTTAGTATGATCAAAATAAAAAGTGTGTATGTGCATGTATATGTTTATCTGTGTGCGTGTGAGTGTGTTTAGTAAAATAAATAGTACATACTTACTTATACTATATAAAATAAGGAAAATGAAAATAATTAAATAGCTGATCTTAAACATCTTTTGAAAAATAGAAAAATATCTGTTAAAACCCTCATTATACATTAATTAACGAACATGTCTGATTTCTTTCATTTCCCGGTTTGTGAAAAAAAAACGTTTTTGTTATTCTTAATATTAAAAGTAAAAGTTTTGCTCTTTTTCTTTGATTTTTTTATGTATATATCTATCAATCAAATTGATTTAAAGAAGTGTATTCGATAATAAAAAATATTATATACGGAAATATTAAATAGTCTAATATTTTTTGATCGTCAAAAAATATGTTTTTTTTTTTTTTAAATTTATTTTCAAAAAGAAAAATACTTTTATTATTTACTAAAGTATTTTTATAATTTACAAATATTTCAATTAAATACTATTTCTGTGAGCCTAGGCGACTCATTATTTGGAAATAGGTATCAAATTGTGGTAGAGTGGATTCGAACCGAGAAACTCTGACTTAAGAGTCCGCGACACTAACCACAGCCACTGGGCCAAAATCCGACACTTTTATTAATTAAGTTAATCAAATATGCAAACTTCGGCTGTTTTTCAGTTAAACCAAATTTAATGTTATTTTGTCCGACCTTTTGAATAAGATTGTATTCACTTTGACTTTGAACGAATGCAATAAAAAATATTGAGATAAATATGTATTACATTTTTAAGTTGTGAAATTCGCATATTGATTTAAAATCTCGTTTTGTTTTAAAGAATATTATGTAATGTTTGAATGAAAGTGCATGGTTCGATAATAGGTTCACGTGTCTAACTATGAAAGTGGTTTCCTCGGCCACAAACAAACGAAAATAGCTCACAGTCTTAGGATTTAGTATTCATCTTCCATCGTGGGGTTGATTATATATAGCAAGTGCAATGAAATATTTTTACAGAGTGTTTTGAAAATCCTTTTTAACATAATTCATCACGTACTATGTGAATGGTATGAATTTATTTATGTCGAAACTTTATGGAAGTTTTCTCAGCGGAATTATTATTCGTTCAAATTTTATGGGAAGAATTTTACTGTTGATGGAAATGTATCCGCGAGACGAGAGTTTCAAAAATAAAACGGAATTTAACTTTAAAAATACATTTTTGTGTATGTTTTTTTTCTTAGTTCGATATGTATATACAGGCTGTTTAAAAAACATGGTGTTTAACCAGAATTAAAAAAAAACTGGTAACCATAATAAAATTCTAAAATATTTCCAGATACCTTTTTCCCAAATTCATTCATTTGTTAAAAATATAAACGAATATACATATATTTGTAGACTTACTAAGGTAATTCATTTATAGTCTCACTAAGCTACCCTTTTTTCAACCACATTCGTCACATAAATTTATTTAACTGTCCTTAATTCATTTATTTGATTCACAAGGCCAAACCATCTCAACATACTTTTCTAAATTTTATCGATACCTAGTGTTTGCATTTTTCCTTATATCACATTTCAAACATCATACGACGACTTGCCGTACATCCGTCAGAGAGAACGCATTTGAACTGCATTTAGTCTACTTTCGTCCTTCTTTTGCTACCTTCACGCTTCACTTGCATACATTAAGGTTGGAACTAGGGCTCCATTGAGTACTGCCAATTTAGCTTTTGATGTTGGGGTTTTATCCTATAACAGAATTCAGTGCACTATTTACTCTGTTCCTAGCATTCACTCTTCTTTTATACCATTATCAAATTTTCCATCCTTAGAAAACATACTTCCCAAATATACAAAATCTTCTACCTGTTCCAAAATTTCCAAGTTTACTGCTATTTTACATACAGATTGATGATTTCAGATTTATAAATATTTATCAGCAAATCACATTCCTTGCACACTCTATTGCACATTATACACCTTTGACCCCAGCTTCTCCTCAAAACAGTATTATTTATATTTTTACATTTAAAAAAAACGAGAGAGCACCACTCCATATGTATAATATTTAAGAAGCAGAATGATAAGTATCTGGCCCTATAAAGTTTTTTACAGTTTACTTAGTTTTCTCTGTGAGATATGAATTTGAGATTCTTTTAAGAATGAAAAACAATGGCATTTGACCCATTGGATCCTTTGATATGCTTAGAAATTCAGTGCAAACGAAACAACTTGAATAAAAGTTAATCTTTATGTAGTGGTGTAGGATTTCGCTGCCATGTTGGAATATTTTCTACAGAAAATTTTACTGAAAATTCTTATTAAAGAAAAAGGATTATTTATTTTCGATTTTAGAGAAAAAGTCGTAATGAGAAACTTCTTTACAATTATATCGCTAAATTTGTGCGATCAAACGTATTTCAATTTGACACTCTCAATTGACTAGACGCCGATATTATATTTTTTTGAAGATGTTTAAAATAAAATAATTCTCTTGCTTTTAGTTTGATTCCTTGTTAAAAGCTAAATTTACACATGAATTATAAATCAATAAGGGTGTTGATTTATTTGAAAAGTAAAATATAAATACTTTTTATAAAATCAAAAATTTTATATTATAATCATGTAAAAAAATAAATTTGACGAAACTAGAAACAAAAACAATAAAACTATTCAAAATATTAAAATTTCATCCTGTATATTAAAATATATTGGTATGCCAAGGAAATATGTTATGTATATAAATATGTATTTCCAACACAGCCATATTCAAATTTATTTGAAAATTATAAAGTTATAAATGATGACTCGAATGTGCGATTCATAAATCAAAAAAATATCGAAAAACCCATTCGATTTCATTAAAATATATTGAAGGAATGTGTTAGATTTTTGGGAGTTATAAATTTGTTAAGCTGAAAACTCGGAGGTCCCTTAGTGAGACTTTTGACTTTTTTTGCCATTGTGGATGAATAAATTTCCTTACATAATAAAAATTCTTTCATTTCAAAGCCTCCTTGTGTACGCCAAGGAGCATTTTTTATGTTCGTAATATGTGATTTATAGGGCACCCTCTATAATCTCAGCTTTTATGCGAAATGTATTCTAACTTTGGGAGCCTTCATGAATTTTTCAAGCGGAAATTAATCGTAAAGAAATACTGTTATTTTCATAATAATGGCTTGCATCTTACTTCAGCATCACATATACGTACTCATTCCCAAAACGTTTTCCCTTTTATTTTCTAACAGTTAAATATAACAAAAAAATCCAATATAATGTGTATAGCTACAAAAATAAGACATATATGAATCTGTAAAAGCAGAAAATATCCTCCAACGGTTGACTTAATTTTTTTTGTTTAAATATTTAAAAAAAAAACTCTTTTTTAGTTCCAATGAGAAGTATTAATCTTTCAATAAATCGATAGGAATTTCCACCACTAATTTATTTTTCATTAAATTTCTTAAGATTTTTTTAAATTCTGAGAGGAAAAACATGGAAAGAACCCAAATTATATTACTCTACGTAGAAACGCCCAATTGCGGACTTTTCAATACAAAAAAAAATAATTATCATGTAACAGTCGACTGTTAACAAATATATCTAAAAGATATGTCTTCAAAATCTTAACTTTTTTGCTCGTTAAATACACGTGAAAAGAAATATAAAGGCGGGGTGAACGCTGTTGAAATTCGTTATATCACTGTAATGTGTAAAAACTCGTCGTATGATAGAATTAAAAATGAAGATATAAGAAAATAATGTTAGGTTGAACTAGGGATATATGAAAAGATTGAGAAAAGTTTTTAAGGTGGTATAGACATGTATGTGGTGCGAATAAATTACGAGAGAATGACTAAGATAGTATATTTGGCAAATGTAAGCGGAAAACAAAACAGAGCAAGGCTAAAAAATACACGACAAACCAATTGAACCTACGATCTAGCGGTTTCAAAAGTCTACGTAATTACAGGACATGTATGACTAGATGTAAGTGGCATTCCATCCCTCTACCTTGCTCTGAAGAGAAACGACGTGATGGTAGTTTTAGTAGTAGTAGTATGCATATATATATATATATATATATATATATATATATATATATATATATATATATATATATATATATATATATATATATATATATATATATATATATATATATATATATATATATATATATATATATATATATATATATATATATATATATATATATATATATATATATATATATATATATATATATATATATATATATATATATATATATATATATATATATATATATATATATATATATATATATATATATATATATATATGTATATATATATATATATATATTTATATATTTATTCATTATAATGGGTAGCTAAAGAAGTCTACATTTATAAATGAGACACTTCATAAATTCTCTTTGAATAGTAGAAGACCTTAGAAAACTCCGATCAAAGTGTGATTCTCATTCTTGGAATTAATTATCTTTTTTGTAAAAAGACTGGAACAGATTTCGTTCTTTAATAAATTACATTCTTTGTATACAATTGTCACCTTTCTCTACAAAATTTACTTCGGTTGTTACATCGCCAAGTTCGCAGATTATCTTTTCCTCATTATAAACGACTTTACAGATTTCTTTCATACTTAACGAAGCGGATGATACGATTAATGTAAGAAAAATACAAAAAATATATGGAAAAACAATTTCATCCAGGATTTACAAGGTGAATGGGTACTTAGTAATTTACGTATAAATATAATATCAACCCCGGTAAGGTTAAAATTTCATACAATTATTTTGAACGTGTGGTAGAGTAAGTGATATTTCAAATACAGCTTACCCTCAAGTAAGAAGAACGTTATATATTTTTGTACAAAAAAATAAAATTCATAATCTACGTATGAAGCGGAAGGCTGATTACCTTTCCTTCTTGTATTTAACGATCAAGATAACAAGGAAAGGAGAGTGAGTTTTCATTTTTAAACTAAAGGAAACCTCTACATTAGAGGCTTGGCTGCAGGTAGGATAGTATGGATAGGGAATTGTGAAAAATGCATCACAAACAACCAGACGTATTTAAAACAAATATTTTTTCAATAGATATTACAATTGGTAAGAATCGAGTCCGCAACGCCAGTTTTGCAGTCGAGCGTCTACCCAACTCATCATCAATAAAATCACCATCTTTTATTTTCTGTCTGTATATACATTTTACTTTTTTTTCATCTTTTCATTCAATCTCTTCAGACCCTCCGACAGTCATTTCACATTTGGGCTAATTTTGTGTATTAACTATTTTGACCTTGCTATCCTTAAGTCTGTTTTTGTATATCAATATCAGCTGGAGTGATCCAATGATAAACTAAGGAGTAATCTAATTTTGGAAGCAAGTTTACAAGAATATGCACTTTGCTAGGCTACCAAGGCAATAGCACTAGCATGTTCCATCACACTGGCGACATGCGATGAATTATGAATAGAGCCGCCTCGACACAGTGTACTCTCATACAGAGTTGTGTAATGTGTAGGTACTTTGCTTAATATCCTAATATGTAAACCCCGTAATCTTAGCAAGTTACCCCCTCTCCTCCTAACGCTTAACCGAATATTTCCTTTTCGGGAACTTTAATATGACAAAACTTCGGGTTTCGCTTGTAACTTTGGTACGGGATTATATTTAGTAAACTGTGTATAGGCACCACTTTGCATGTTTAATAATATTATACACATACTATGTATCGGATTTGCCGCTCCGTTATTAATTACAGAAGACGCTTTCTATTTGTTTCAAAATACCGGATTACATATTCAAAGTTATTGCACGATTCATATACTTTGAAAGAGGTGAACATCGTTTAACAGTGGTCCCAAATATTCATAATACAATATCATAACACCCATAATAGCTTATTTATTCAATTACTTCACGGATAATAGGCGAAGGCTATATAGTAAAGGTTGCCAAAATAGTCTTCATAAACTTTCAATGGTTGATTTTGACTTGCAAGGGATCAATATATGAAAGAGAAAAAATGGGGGTACAGGAAATGTAAATGGGTCCATGTTAGAAATTCTCATTAAGCCACATAATCATAAATTTTTAGGCATCCTGCATACTTAACACAGATTGTTTGTTCAAAATACTTACATTAAAAAGAGCCAAAAACTCACGAGTTCTGAAACTTGAAGGGCCTGGAGTGTTGTGAGCGCTGTCATTTTATCAACTTCATCAGTTAACGACAACGCTCAAGCCCATTTAGGTTTTTAACCAAGCACTCAATCACTGTTCTTCCCAACCAATCAACTCACCTGATCTCGTTTGTATTGACTTATTGTTGTTCCCCAAAGTCAAAAAACCATCACAAAGAAGAAGATTTGATAATTCCCGAGAGTAAAGCAAATGCTAGGAAAGAGCTGAAGGACATCACAAAAGAAGCGTTCCAGAACTGTTTTCAAAGGTGGAAACCATTAGGATTAACAAGTGTGTGCGTCGAAGAGGTGAATACTAAGAATAGGACTCAGACATGTAACTTCTAAGTAAAGTACATTTATTTTATGATAATTAATTCGATATAGGTATTAATTAAACAGGCCAAGTATTTTTCTTGTCATTTAAGATCACTCTCGTGGTTACTATCAATTTTGTATACGCCACTGGTTAAGGGTTAAATGAATCCTTTACGCTTGTATGTAAAATAATATTCATGAGAAACTTTGTACCTAGTATAACGTAACTAGAATTTCCGGTCTAGAACACCCCATAAATATTCTCGGGTAAGTGCAAAAATATGACTAAGTTTAGTGTTGTTTTGACAAACTACATAACCATCCCCAAATTGCACGCGCTCGCGGTCCACTCGGTCGGGTGAATGGCCGCGTGATTTATAACACAATGGTCACGGATTGAGTCCCAGCGGCGAGTGATAAATGATGACCATCCCTGAGACAAAACAACCATATTTTAAAATGCCGGGGAAATACATAACAGCGTTTTTTCCCCTTTGTAATTTCGGGAAATGGTGTGTGGATATTGAAGTAAACACGGCAAGGTACCGAGTTCTTTTTTCGCCAAGATTAATGCGAACATTAAAATGTGTTTTGGTTCTGTTTACAAACGATTCGTTACGTTGTATGAAATTAAGGTAAAGTTTGATCATAAGGCCTGTAGTATGATAATTTTACACGTTTTTGTATTAAAGTACCCACTTAACATACGTGTTATTTCTCCACATTCAACAAACATACCATATTACGAATTAATATTAAATATAAAATATCGTATTTCACTTTACATATCCGTTCGAATATTTTAACCTGTTATAAAGGTAGTGACACTTTTTACTTTGTCTTTTTAATGAGATATTTAAAAGTTCAATTGGAAGGGTTTTTATCGATATTTCATTATAATTGAAGAAGTCTATTTGAGGTGGGAAAACGGCAGCATCTAAACTAATAGAGCGCAATGGAGTCCTGGTACCCATATATGAAAATGAAGCAGGGAGTTAGGATGAATGTTGACTGAATACAGTCGAAAGGCAATAATTACTCAGACGAATGTGCGTATAACGATGTATCGTATGATGAAATAAGGAAAAAATCCTAGACTGAGATAAGAAATAAAGATAAAATAAAAAAAAAGCGTGTTGAGATGGTTTGGACATGTGTAACAAATGAGTGAGGAAAAAAACGAATATGTAGTCGAATACAGTTGAAAATGGAAATAAAAGATGACCGAGGAAAACTTTAACTTAAAATACTTGATGAAAGTGGACAGTTCAGGGGCGGAATAATCAGTGGGTATATATATGAGGATATTAATGAATGCGAAAGAGGAGAAGAGTGTTTGCAAAGACAGATCGGTGTACTATTTATTGTATCCTCTCTCTACCCCTGCGGAGAAACTGCATCATGGCTTATTAGCTAATAAACGTTAATGAAGAAAACAAATCGACATTTATAATGACGTAAATGGTTAGGTATATCGATTCATTTTTTTAAACATATACTACAAAATAATGTGATATGTGCGTGACTTTGGCATATTACACAACTTTGGCAAAAAAATGTCATAGATGATCAAATAAAATTGAACTAACAATATTGAAAAAGAGAGAGTAATAGAGACATTATTGGAAATATTTAACATAAGTACTGAATGTTTGTCAATTCAAAGAAAATTCTTTTTTGATGTTTTTTATACCATTATTAAAGAAAAAGCATCTTAAAAAACATCATTTTTATAATAATGTAAACTGATGCCATATTTGCTAGAAAATAGCCTTGAAAATATTCAATCACGCTATTTTAGCGATTATATTTACATCCCATTTCTTTATTTATTTATTCATTTGGTTGCTTACATTTTGTGCTTTAAAAGCAAAGGAAATGTTAAGACGTACGTTTCGGGTAATATTAATTAAATAACGTTAAAAAAACCTATATTTATTTTGACCCTCCTGGCTTTTGAATCCAAGTCCTTCAGCCCAACGCAATAACCACTAAATTTGACTTTTAGCTGATGAAATCCATAATTAATTTAAAATTATGATGACATGTATTTCGATCCAGCTAAAATCATTAAACGGTGTTTGATAATGATATTAAATACCTTAAAATGCATGTTATAATATTTTTTACAAAAAACTACTTAGTACTTGTGAAGTAAAACATTTTTTTTATGCTCAGATATTAACAAAATTTTGATAAAAATAACTTTTATTTGAGGTAAAAATTAAATGTTTGTACCCTCAGTGCTACCAAAAATTACAAGATTCGCTGAAAATGCTAAGCAAGGTGATCAATGTGTGGTAATATTTAACTAACTAACTAACTAACCATAACGCCACTACCCCACAAGGATAGGCAGAGATAATAGAATACCACACCGATCTGTCTTTGCACACAATCTTCGCCTCTTTCACATTAATGCATCTCCTTAAACATTCCCGCCAATTATTTCAACTCCTGACCTGACTTTTTTCGAATATTTAAAATATATGATCATGCCAAGTTTCCTCAGTTTTCCTTTACTTTTAACACCAACTATATTCGCCCCAAAGACCTGAACCCACTCAAAATATTGTGAATGCTGCAAAGCCATGGTATTTTCATGTGATTCTAGTTCCAAATCGTAATTTCCAGAGCGTAATGAAGTTACTTAAATGAGTCTGTAATGTTATTACCTCGGCAAGAGCTAAGTCTTCGTACATACAACAATTTGTAGATGTTTACGCGTTGCTCAATGTCACATTCATTACAAATTATTATGTTCACATAGTCAACATGCGAAACACTCCCTCAACGCTGCCATACCTTTATCTAAGCTTTACCAGGATTTAAACATTTAGAGTAATTTATTCAAAAATTAACATTATTTATAAAACATTACGATTTTATGATGTGAAAATTGACCAATCATACACTTTACATAAAAATAATGTCCTTATTTTAAAGAGAATTATTTTTTTCATTATTTTTTTCGGCAGACACTGTGGTAATATTTATTTATTTTTAATTAAAATTTCAATTGGTTAATACCATTATTTTCTAGAAATAGTGGTAATTACCAAGTGAAATTTACATTTTGACATCTTCACGCAGATTTTTTATAAAAACTAATGTTTCCTTAATCATTGTAACATGTCTCACCATAAAGTTAATGCCGAAACAAAAAATAAAATATTCATTGCATAAGTTTTGTTTTTAATGATTTATTGCAATTTTTTTTATTAATTTTTTTTAAATTAAAAATTATAACTCGTGAACAATAATTGGTAAAATTTGGAATTTTCGTAAGCAGTATTCCATTTTGACATCTCAACAAAGATGAAGAAGAATTTGGAAGTCTAGGTAATTTACTGGTCTCATGATCTGTCAAAGATTGTTTATCTGATAACTTTATACACGTGGAACACTGACCGACCATTATTGATATCCACACAACTCATATATTAATCAATCTCGTGACACAGTACATATGAGTTTACAACACCTATCTTTGTTGGATTGAGGAAAACTTTTTTAGCCCTGTAAATACAAAGACTTCTATATTCTTCCTCATCTATGTTGAGATATCATAATGTAAAAATATCTTCAGATTAGTGGAGAAAATCCAGATTTATGTACAAGTATTTGGACACACTTTAAATGTTGCAAGTGGAGTTTAAGTAAAATATAAAAAGAATTTATTGTTTTGAAGAAATGAATTTTGTTCTGTTTAAATAAAATACTTTTATAGATAACTGAAAATATTGAGTCAAAAATAAATATTTGAAAAAAAATCCTCTTCGAAAGGTTTGTTTGTTAAATATCTCCGATATTCAACTGTTCTTGATTCAGCAAGTTACTAAAAATTATACCAGAGCTTTACAAAGAAGAAAGACAGTATTCAGCCAACTAGGAAAGCTTAAAATTTCGTGTTTGCAGAAAATCCAGTAGAGCTTTCCAATGTTATTTAAATATCCGATCTTCTCTTGTATGAAAATGCTTTCGCGAAGTTCTGCCCCAGGTTTATTTGAATTTACTCTATACAAGAACTGACAGGCATTGTACTGTTGTACATTATTTATAGAATTATAAACGGTAACTAAAAATTTAATTTAAGGGACATAATGCGCCAAAAGCTTCAACATTATTGGTGAATAGTTAAAAAAAACTAGAATATTGTTTGAATAGTTATTTTCGAAATAAAAAAATAACGATGTAGTAAATGATACGTATGATGATATGAGAAGTTTGTTTTTTCATCTTGTCCATTTTTTAAAGTTACATACATCATTCAGTGAACTGTAAAATAAAAGGTAAACATATAACTGAGTACCAAATAACAGTACAACAGTACCAAATAATAGTACCAAATAATGAGTAACAAATAAGTGACTCAGGTAGGTCCCTGAAAATGGACAGTGGACCTACCAAACCGTCAAGTTTACAACAGTGATCTGGTGACAACAGTGACGTAGCGGAGGCTAAAAAACTCCTTACACACTGGCAATCGCCCATTTTTTTCACACACCCACTCGACGAAATGTATCCAGATTCAAATTCTTTACTCTGCGAGGATTATTGTTAACTTAATTCAGTGACATTAATTTTTTAAGTTAGTTTTAATTTCCTTTACTTTTAATTGTTCTATATTATTTTTTGACATCTCATCAAACATGAAGAAGAATATGGAAATTTGGGCATTTACAGGGCCAACATAGGCTGGTTTAAGCGATCACTTTACACGCGTGTAACATTCACAGATTCAACCCATTATTGACAACCACATTTCTCAAATTCTTGGAAGCTCTATATATATAAACACATTTTGAAACATTGTTCTGGAATCACTAGAACTTCACTAGAGACATCTATTGGTGAGATGAGAAAAATTGGTGAATGTTACACGTGTGTAAAGTGATCACTTAAACCAGCCTATGACGGTCGTCAGCCCCCTAAATGCCCAGACTTCCATATTCTTCTTCATCTTTGATGAGATGTCAAAAAATAATATGAAAATAACTCCTGTAATTGGAGATAATCCAGATTTTGTGAACAAGTATTTGGACACACTCAAAATGTTGTTTAATTGTTCTCCTTCTTCCTGGCTCCATCCCAACTCATTCGTCTCTGTAGACAGTTAGGGTCAGCTCTCCTCGTCCTCAAGTTGTAGGTTCTTCTATCATATACAACATCACCTAGGTCATGCCATCGAATGTTATCTTTGTGTAACATCCATGAATTTTTTGGTCTTCCTCTAGACAGATATCTTTCGAGGAAGATCCATGGCGATCACCAGGTTTACAATTTGGTTCAGGTTCTCTAAGTCCTAAGCACTCACACTATCTCAATAACCTTTCCTTTTTCGTAACCTTTAATTTCGTTTTATAATTTAAATTTAACACTGTTTATGTTTTATTATTTTATTCAAACACGGATTTTTAGGGTCTACTTTGTTGTATTTTATTAACATAAATACATAAAAAAATAATATTGTAACAGTTGTTTAGCCTAGTTATGGCATTTTATACTGCCATAACTAGGCGAAAAAAATGTCACAATATTTTTTTTTTGTGTTTTTGTTAATAAAATACAACTTACTTATAACCCTTATGTAGCTAAACACGCTGACCATTACACCACGGAGGCGGACAAGAAAAATCTGTTTGATTTAAAAATTAATACATAAATTAAAATGGAGTCCTTATGCCAAATCAATAAATTGAACAGTCTTCTTTAAGTATGTAAATACGAATTTCATTGCTAAGAAATTTACCGAACAGTACAAAATTTGACGTATTCACGCATCATCATACAACACCTTCACCTCAACTGTGGACCCTGAATACTCCTCAAAATAAATAAAATTAGAGAAAGCTTTCTTAAGACAATGTTTTGATAATACAAATCCCCCGAGAGACCATTTTATAAATAATTGTCGTAATATTTCTGGGTGTTTTAGAAATTCACAGAATTATTTTGCAAACAAAGAGTGAACAAAGAAAAAGTTCATATGAAAAGTTAATATACAGCCCCCTCATTATCTCAACTCACGCTGTTCTCCCGGGGTAAATAGTTAATAGGGTGAATTTTAAATCCTGCAGCGAAGGTAAGAAGATACAGTCTAATCTCCCTTAAGTGATAAGACTCTAGTTTTAAGAATTCTTATTCTTCGAAAATTTGTTTGCGAAATCGTACTGTCAAGATAAATAAGGTTTATTTGTTCCGTTCACGCCTTTTCCAAAATCTTTTTGGAAAAAAACTCAAGAAACCGGCTGTTTTGAAAATAAAATATAAAAAAAATGTTTTTTTTTTTTTTGACATCTCATCAAAGATGAAGAAGAATATGGAAGTCTGGGCATTTACGGGGCTGACGACCGTCATAGGCTGGTTTAAGTGATCACTTTACACACGTGTAACATTCACCAATTCTACCCATTATTGACAACCACACTACTCAAATTCTTGGAAGTTCTATATATATGAACCAATTTAGAAACCGTGTTCTTGAATCACTAGAACTTCACTAGAGACATCTATTGGTGAGATGTAAAGAAGCTTTTTTACTAAGCAGAAACTCTTATATTAGTATGTGAGATCCGAATCCTGGATTATAATCACACACATGAGAAACGCCAGAAAATACCATTTTCATTTTTATTATTAAGCTTATAATTTGACCAGATAATTTATTTACAACATTTTGAGTGTGTCCAAATACTTTTTCACAAAATCTGGATTATCTCCAATTACAGGAGCTATTTTCATATTATTTTTTGACATCTCATCAAAGATGGAGATAATCCAGATTTTGTGAACAAGTATTTGGACACACTCAAAATGTTGTAAAAAAAATGTATTTAAATTTTCGTTATCAAATATACACCAACATAAAAATTATAAGAATAATGAATTACATTTTTTGATACAACTGCATTTTGCATGATAAAATAATAACTATGTTGTTTTTCCAAAATTCATTTTTAAAATAAAATTTTATAAAACCATAATTATTCCCTTACCATAACTTTTACGTAGTTATTATTTTATATTTTATTTAACCAGTAGCCGGATTTCGTCGCTACCGTCATCATCAGATTGGTGAGAGGATAGACAAAATGCAATGTTGTATATATAAAAAGACAGGGGTTTAAAACCATGAATATACATATATGTATTTTCTGACAAAAATATCAAAAAGGTACATTTTATAAAAACTGTGTTTTCAAAGCTTACAAAAAGTATCACTTTGGACAAAGGATGGAATTGAATACGTTCATCTCCTGACAAAATCTATGTTATATACACAATAGCAAAAATACAATGGGTATGGATGATAATATACATAGAAATATGTTTAGTAAATAGCTGTGAAAATATATGTATATTTAAAAATGTATTTTATCACCCACAAACAAACTTAAGCAAGCAATAATAAGTTTTATTCCCTCTCCAAGCATCGGAGACAGCAACGTAATTAATTTTAGGATTGTAAAGTAAAAATGTCTAGGAATAAACTCATATAAATATATATATATATATATATATATATATATATATATATATATATATATATATATATATATATATATATATATATATATATATATATATATATATATATATATATATATATATATATATATATATAATGAACAGTGAACTGAAGAATATCGTATAATTAAAAGATAGTTTTTTGACCCACACCCTCGTTATATTTCACACCAGCCGAAACAAAGATGCGTGTTTTATTATAAATAGCGGTCACTGGGGGGAGTAACTAAAGCGCCCATCAATCGTCGGGGACATGTTAATTAAATTAAGCCAATTTGTTAAGGACACCCTGTAGCCGAGCGTCCAATGGGCGGTCTTCAGTTACAGCCAAACTTTCTGCACACCTACACATTTATAACAATAATTACAAGTATGAAACAAACCGGAGGTGTGTTTTCAGGGTAAACAAACGCCACTGGAATATTACGAAACGAGAGGGTCTCGTGATATCAAAATTCAAGCAGAATAAATGGAATTCAATTATAAACTTTTCTAATGAATCGTTGTTTGTGTTACTGCGTATAAAAGTGATAACTGGTTCGCAAAATAATTAGCGAAGATAGATAGTGAGGAGAAAATCCCATAACATAACAGCAGTTTTGATTTTGAGCAGTTCGCACAGCGTAAATGCTTTTCACCTCAACAATTATTGGTGATTAATACTTTCTCAAGCTTTCATTTTCAAGATTGCGTGAAATGGTAAAACAAAATTATTGATTTTAATATTTTCATTGATTGTCACTTCTTGGTAATATCCATCCATTAGATAAATATTACCACCGTAAATTTAGCTACCGTACTGGAGGTCCCGGGTTTGATTCCTAGCAGGGATGAAGAAAATAAAAATCAGTGATTTTACATTCAAATATTTATTTTATATTGCCCTGAACTGGTCTCTGAAACGCACGAGTGATCACTTTGCCTCCATGTAAGTAACAATCCAGATAACACTGCGGCAATACGATGCAGTGCCCTGTGCAGGGCCCTAGGGGTTAGAAATATTACACACCAATGTGACTGACAAATCAATTATTGATATCATCTTTTTGTGTGAGTCATTTATACAGACATTATACTAATATTTAAGGTTAATACTGATATATTTAATACTTAAACAAAAAACCAACATTTAGTAGTACATTCTAGTATGTGTATCCATATATTAGGATTAATTTAATTAAAACTCTCTCGTTCTTCAAGGGAAGCCATTTCTTCTGAACTAAGTCTTCCCCATGTCTGTAATAATGGTGCTGCCATTCCATCATATTAGGTCAAAGTTTTCCTTAGCGCATAAGATCTCGCGAATATTTTATGAAAGTTTTTTTTTGATAAGAGAAACTTCATTTTTATTTTTTATTCCAAATCCTCTTAGCACTTTCTTAATAACTAAATTATGTTCACTTTCAGAGAGAGTAGCATTAGCGGATGAAACTGGAACATTTTGAAAGAAAAAAGAACTTTATGTCTATGAAATCTCGAGCCATCTAGATGATCCTGGCTGGCATACAAATACCGCTTTTGCCATTAAGTTTACCGGCTGTATCCGACCATGCCTTGTGTGACTCAGTCTGGTTAAATGAAAAATAAAACAAATATATCTATCATTTTCAATGGTTAGAAGTCAGAAACATTGGCGGGTATGTATGAGAGAATATGTAGGAATGTGGGAGATGAAAATATTTTGCTGACAGTTTTTGTAAAATTAAAAATCAAAATCATGATTTATTTATTAAGGAATGTAAAGTAATGTATAAATATATATATATTTATATATATATATATATATATATATATATATATATATATATATATATATATATATATATATATATATATATATATATATATATATATATATATATATTACGGATATTACCAAAAAAAGTAACTTAAGAGATTTTTTAAATATTAATAAGAAAGGATTTTATTGTTATTTTAAAACAATGAACGCTTCTGAACATTAATTAAAGAGGTTTAAATATAATTTCCCCGAGGCAAGTCCGACCACAATATTTTTCATGAATTACTAAGCATAATCTCGATTCCTGAAAATTCTAAGGTGTTATGTTACACGAATTTTTCGGCAGAACAGAATGTTCATTAATCACCAATAAAACAATACAAGCAAGTAACAAAATGACTTTCCATTCATTCTCTCTCTGCTCGTCAAATTCTCATTAGTGTTGTTTGAAATTAATTAAAGCAATTAGGTTTGAATCTTCAGTGCTGAGCCTCAGAATATTAAATACAAAGTGAGATAATTATTCCATATTAGCCCAAAGGCCACCCAAAGTCAAGCTCAGAAAGTCAATATTGGCGTTATAATTAAAAGTATGGCTGTAAAGATATGAAAACGCTCATTTTTCATTCTCAGATCTGTGGAAATCTTACTTTAATGTAGCAGTAATAATTTATAGTTCTCTTGAGGCCATTGATCATTCGTACCTCCTATTTGTACAATTCTGGTTTATTCCCTCTGCGCGAGAACATTTTTACAAAACATTTATTTTTAGATTTTTAAATCATTTAATAATATTTTACTGAGAACCATAACAGAGTGAATGAGTGAGGAAAGAACGGTAAAACAAATTTATGAGGCAAATGTTATTGGGAAAAGAAGCAGAGGAAAACCGAGAAAAACATGGCACGACCAGGTATGCCAAATACTTGAACGTGGTCAGGTTAGGAGTCGTAACAATCGTATGTATGAGATGCATGAACGTGGAAGAAGCGAAGAATATTTGCAAGGACAGAGTGGTGTGGTGCTCTATTCTCTCTGCCTACCCCTGCGGGAAAGCGGCGTGATGGTTAGTTAGTTAGTTTTTTTTTTAATTTAATACATTTTTACTTGGGAAACACCACAACTCATTTCAATCGATGGAATAAAATAACAAGTATGTAATTTTTTTCCACATTAATTTTATTTGACCAGTAACCGAGTTTCGTCGTAACCGACATCATCGGACTGGTGAGAGGCTAGACAAAATTCTATGTTATATACACAACAAGGCAGGAGTTGAAAAAATGGCTGAATAAAATCATGGTTTACAACTCCTGCCTTGTTGTGTATACAACAAAGAATTTTGTCTAGCCTCACACCAGTCTGATGATGTCGGTTACGAAGAAACCCGATTGTTGGTCAAATAAAATTAATGTGAGAAAAATTACAAAGACGTTATTTTATTCTATAAAATGTAGTTCTACCAAGAAATATCACTACAAACTTAAATCATTTAAATCTGTTGTGATAAATGTGTTTGTGCCATCAGCATTATTATCATTCAACGATGTTTTATAATGATGCTGACTTCATCGAAACACGTGACACACTAGATTTTTTTAAATTGTGGTAAAAAAGAAATATTCAAATAATAAAAAGATAGATTAATATGAATGTTTGCAAGGAAAGCAAACATTCATATTAATCTATCTGATAATATTGACAAATCGAAAGTCATAATATTTGAAAGAGATGAATGTAGATCTGGAAAAAATTTGGAACAGAAAGATGTTTTTGTATGTTAGGCAAGTATGTTTTTTTTAAGGCTAAGTATATACCAGCTTCTTTTGAATCTATTCGATTTTTCTGGCTATAAATCCAAAGTAAAAAGCAACCACATTTCTGTATTATGATGAATTTTTCAATTAGCAATAGTACACATAAACAACATAAACATCAAGAAGTATGCTCAAGTACTTAGTAACTTCATTTCCATCTCATACTGATTTGTAGGAGAAAATGTGTAATTCAAAAGAGTTTTGTTTAGTTGAACTACCTAACCGTTTACTTTATTTAACTATAAGATCCTGTTACAACTGGTTACTAGCGAGACGTTGAAAGATACTAAAAAAGGATTCTTTTTTTTTAATGTCGTGGATGGTAATATACTTAGAGTCCTTTTAAGGACGTGAATTTCATTGAAACTTCAATGTCTGAAAGAGTAAAGTTACCGTTTTTGTTCAGCAAATTGGTTTAGAAGCGAGTTTTAAAAGCCAAACCTTTTTTCCATTACAATCAAATCACGAGAGAAAAGTAACAGTTTATAGAACTTTCTCCGTTATACAATAAATTAAATTGTCCCATTCTATTACAATAAAATTTTGTAAAATTCTTCCAACGACGAATAATCGAAATCGAATTGATTTTTTTCATTCGGTAACCATTTTGTACGCATACATTTCGCGTCAGCTCCATATATATTTAATGTTTTTTAATAGTATTTAGACCCTTTTTAAATAAATGACCAGAGTGTTTAAAATTTATAATTCAATTTTTGGAAAACTCTTCAAAAACTTTTTAAAATACATTTGAATCTTATGTGCATGGAATAAAAGTTTCTGTCTTATACACTAAACTTACAATTGTCAATTATAAATGGCAAATCTGAAGGTTATATAAAAAAAAGTGAAGTTTTTCTGTCATTAGAGTTAATCGTGACTAGAATTGTGAATTAAAAGTATAAAGCTTTTTTCACAGATCATAAAGTGATCACTTGAACCTCCCAATAATGAATTGTAATCCCTATAAATTCAATGATATATTTCGTATCAATAAATTCGATTTCTTTTTATAATATCGACAAAAAAATTGTATCAATCTATATTGATACCAATTGTATCAACCCTATATGGGGTTATATAGGTTATTACAATTTGAAATGGTTACTACGCAATAAATAAATACATATTGATATTCTGATATATTTAGAATTACATTATTGCAATTATCCAATCCCAAATATTTGTAAACGTAAATAATACTGTATTTTGTTTCTTAATTGCGTACCAATATATTTTGGGAAAGCTAATACCATATATTAATGTGAGTCCTAAGTCAACAGGATATGCTATCCTTCCAACGAACAGATCTCTGTACCTGAAAACGATCCTGAGTAGAAATTATTCCCCTTAATAAATTGAAATATTAGGCAATCTACATCCTATTCAATACAGCTCTCAGTATACAGGACGAGTCAGACCACGTGACTTCAAAATAAGCTCAAAAAATCATTCGTAATTGCAATTCGTATATGTGACCCTTAATCAAAGAAACTTGATGAAAAATGAGCTTAGAGGACTATGGAATGGATTCTTACAAATATTTTTTTTTTATTAATATATGATACGAATTTCTACTTCCTCATAATTTAATTACAGTGAAATGTCTAATACTTCATTTATGATAATTTAATGATTTTCAATAAGAATTTTGATGTGACAACCAGGATTCTCAATTTTATATTTATGATTCAATTGAAAACATCTTCTGCTTGCTATTTCTTCATTGATATCTAGCATGGCGAATGTTTTTTTTACCATATTATATCATTATGTAACTTTTTCCAAGAAATAAGACATCGACTAGTTTAAGAAAGATAATTTCTTTATTTGTCGATACTTAATATAGTTTATTCATTTTTTATAGTACTTTATTATTATTTTTTGAAAGGAATGAAATATAATTTCTGATTTTTTTTACACATGGACGAAAATTAAATAATAAAAACATTTTATTTTTCAGATTTATTGGGATCATCCATAAATCGTCAATTGGGTAAGTAAACAATTTAAAATAGCTTCAAAAAATTTATGTCTGAGCTAAAATAAATACTTAAATCCATTAAAAATATATTTGAGAAATTAGCCTATATATTAATTTTTATTTCTTTTTCTATTAAAACATAATTTTTTTATCCCAGAACCTTCGGCACGCTAACCTCCTTACTATGAAGGAGGACACACTGTAGCGGTTAGATACATATCGCCCACTCCTTTCAAGAACGTCATAAATCAAAAAACTATATTTTTGAGGAGAACGTTTTTAGAGTTTAAAAATATAATACAATGTGTTAAAAATAAATATCAAGCCACTTATTAAACTTTTTCATATGCAACAGATCTTTTTAGGTAAAACCTGAAGGTTTTTTGTACATTCAAAAAATATTTAGTATATTTAAAAAAAATATTAAATAATACCTTTTCTTCAAAATGCAAAAACAACACTTTCTGCCCTGTATCGGGTAAATATTAAGTTAAAAATATGCCTCTTTTGCTGGGATATAGTACATTTTCTGGGAATTCCGAAAACATGCACAACTAAAAATTATCGATTTTTGATTTATGACGTTCTTGAAAGGAGTGAGCGATATATTATTTGTGAAAGTAGCTAGTTACATAATCGAACGAAATCCCAACAAACTTTCTACCCTCTCGGTCTTGTACGTCATGCAAATGCTGCGGCAACTTCAGTATCACGTGTTAGACAAATGCCTTCCACGTGACGATGTAGGTAGACTGACATTATTCTGTATCTTTTCTCATTTTCTTAGCTCTTTTATCGGGATTAGGAAAAATGTATGAATATTTCACAAATTACATAATTATATTTTTTGACATCTCATTAAAGATGACGAAGAATATGGAATTCTGGTCATTTACGGGGCTGACCAATAGATGTCTCTTGTGAAGTTCTTGTGATTCAAGAACAATGTTTCAAAATTGATTCATACATATAGAACTTCCAAGAATTTGAGTAGTGTGGTTGTCAATAATGGGTAGAATTTGTGAATGTTGCAAGTGTGTAAAGTGATCACTTTAACCAGCCTATGACGGTCATATAGGTCAGGAAAAAACTCCTGTAATTGAAGATAATCCAGATATTCTGAACAAGTATTTGCAAGTATGTGCAAAGTCAGATTAGTGTAGAGTTCTATTCGAAAGAAATTCGTCAAAAATGCCTAACCAGCGTAAAAGTTAGTTAGAGTAATTGTTCGATTCGGGTCACAAGAGTATGCAAAATATTCTTATTTGACGTTCCATCCTATCCGACAACCCCTACAGAAATGGCGTGATGATAAGGATTCGTCCCTTATTAAGCTTTTGCATCGATAAACGATAGCTACACGTAGATTGTACGTTCACTCTTGTATCCATCAATAGCGAGGGGTTGTGGTCGCAGGATGTCTTGTTGTAAATCCCGTTCTCAACATGCTCTAGACACATCCATCACGAGGGTTTACGTGGGAAGATTTATTGAATACAAGCGCCATTTATTCCGCTATTACTTACGTAAACGTAGCAAGACAAAGTTGAACATGGGACACTATAAGTGAACGTAAAACGACGCTAAAATAGCAATGCTTTATGAAAATGAATAAAAATTAAAAACTCAATTTTATAGAATATTTTGTCTACTTTTTTTTTTTATAGAAAAATGTTAGTAATATTTGTATGTAACCACTTAACTAGATTTTCATGTCTACCGGTTTCGAGACGTACCCGTCTCTTCGTCAGGACAATCACTACCACAGCATGCAAATAATACTAGCCGTCACTACCATAGAATTTTTCACACACTTAAAACTACACAAAATGTTTAACACATGTGATTTTGAAGACCAACATGCACTAAGGGTTGCAGCAAAAACATTTATTAAGAGCCGAGGTCTAACATGCTTAAGTGGATGTTATATTTTAATAATAATAAAAAAATTGAAACAAAATATTTTAGTGAAAATGACTAATCGCAAAGTAAATGCTTTAAATATTAATAATGTTGATAATATTGTGAGTTTGCCGAAATCTTTGATTAAAAATTTGAGGTTTGTCTCCAATTAGGAATAACTTTTGTATATTGATATATCTTGATGAATATGTGTTTTTTGTTTCACCATTCATTTTATGGTAAGACCTAATTAAAATATTAATAAAACGATTATTTTTTTACCACTTGAGTATTATATTTTGTTATGACCAATTTTGTAAGCTACATATGCTTTCATCTACGGTCTTAAATATAAATCGAGGGGTTGAAATATGAAATAATATTTTATATTTAAACCCGTAGATGGAAGCATGTGTAGCTCTCGAAACTAATTGTTACAAATTTTAATACTCAAGTGATAAAAATACATGTTTGAATTATAATTTTATTAGATGAAGATGTATATAGACGCCTCAGGTGTCTCCTGGTACAAAAAAAAACACTCTCCTTACCATCCATTATTACTTTGTGTAATACAACTCTTTTTTTGTCTCCTAGTGCATTTAATTCAGGAAAAATCCTACATACATTTTATACAGGTCTCTTTCAATTAAAAAATAATCTTATTTAAAATCTATATAAAGATCTCGAAAATGACGCTTGTGCAAGAAGGTGTCTACTGAAGGAAAATATAATATTAAAACACGTTCGTCTAAATGATCCCAATTCGACTACATTCACTTCAATTCAAAATAATAGGGGTATTTGATCTACATACCAAGTATACATTATATATACATATTTCAAATATATTCTTACGTTGGTACTTTTTTGTTTTAAGGCAGCACGTGTGGCTGAATTAATTTACCATACGATTATGCAAGCCCTCATATGAGGAACAGCCGTAAAAATGACGCGTGTAATATGTTGTTGTTTATTATACACCTGAAATTACGTATTATGGCAAGACTCTATTACTTACAAAGCAGGGAGAATAAACATTATACGTGCGTTCCTTGATGGGGTAAATTTATAATATTGGTCGTTGAAATATAAAAGGCACATTTTGTCTAAAGGAGATTTCGGGGCTATTAGGTAACCCTTTTCAATCATGTACTTCTTGCTACAAGGGTTGCTAGAATAATTGAGTACAAGTTTGACTCATAAAACATATATCGTAGGTTTCATCCCCTGAGTTTTAAAATAGAATTAGCATTTTACCTACTGTTTAAATGCTAATTGTATTTCAAAACTCATAGGAATAACTATTATTTATGTAACTTTTACGATCTTTTGAGTAAGTCAAAATTTTTGTTAACAAGATTTTAATTGACATTTTTACAAACATATGTATTATGTATATAAAGAAATCTTTTAAAATGAGAATAAGGAGATCAGCGTTTAAACAAACATTTAAATCAGAGAATGACAGGTCAAAAACTCTGTTAATATACATACTTTATCCATGCCAAGATATCAATTAGATAGACATTTTAAAACATAAATACATGTAAAAAATTTAAAAAAATAATTTCATTAGGTACATCAAAAAAATTCTAGTTCTATTCCAGCAAATAGTAACAAGAAGCTAATTCATTACTTTCAGCAGAATAAAAAAACTAAGAACTCAAAAGTTCATCGTCTGATTTTAATTCGACAATGCAGTTTCCGAGCAAAAGTCGAATTTCAAACCACTTTTCCTAAAAAACTTAAATCTAGCGAACATGGAAATTGTTTTAATCCTTTAATATTGTATTGAGCCTTCCGGCATGGAAACTTTACGAGCTGAAATGGTAAATGAAGGCAAAAAAGTTATTAACCCTTCTGATGAAAACAGGCTTAGATACCCTCAGTCCTGAAATAACTGTTTTATTGACAAAATACAAAGTTTTCCAATTTCACAATAAGTTCAAGGTACTTCGAAAGCTTCTTCGTATTGATGTCTGCCGAAAAATATTTGCGAAAGATTATCGTGAAGGCCTCGACACTTTAAATGAAAGGTTTGTATTATATTTCTGGTAACAAAAGCGTTTGATATCGATTTTAAAGTAAATTTCGTATCGTCTTTGTTTTACGCAATTGAAATAAACCCCACTACAGGGGTCATCTTAAGGGTCAATTTCTCCATGATCCTTGCAATAAAAGTCGAAATGCAGACGGAGTTTAGTAAGGGGATGAGCTCAAAAACCAATTCTTGATAATAAAGAGTGTTCGTAAAATGTACTCCAAAATAAAGATTTTCTTTAGTACAATTATATGGTAGTATTTTTTTTAAATATAAATGTTAAATGCTAATTTTCTTAAATAAATAACAACATTTCATAAATTGATTTGGCTTTGTGAATCACTTTGTGGTAATATCTTTCCATTTTTTAGTTGAATTTCACTTGGCGTCTACCACTTTTTCTTTAATTTTTTTTGATCCATGTTTCGATGCGTTCAGCATCACAATTCAATGTCACAATAGATTTTTATAAATAGTAGTATTTACCAAGTGAAATTAAAATTGAAAACAAAGATCATAAGTCAACTTCATTCATTGATCTCAGTAAGCTGTTTTTTTTTAAGTTCTATCCATTTTTTTATTTGTATTTAAGTATATAAATAGTGAATACAAATTATGCTTTATGATACAGTTTTTGGAATAACGAAGTACCTTTCCAATAGTTCCTATTGCTCGTGTTTTGGGAGGAAGTTTGCTTTATTTATTTTATTTTAACCTGAAATTGTGATTTTGATGTATTAGGTAGACAAATTAGTAGACTAAAAAATAATTATATGATATTACAGTTATAAAAAAGAAAAAAAAACTTATGGAATGCTTGAAGATAAAATAGTAAAATAAATTAATGTGGCGAATATAGTTGGTAGTAGATACCAATAGAAGAGAGAAACCAAGGAAAGTTTGTCATTTTCAAGTATTTCAAATTTCTTACCTGAAGATACGTGAATGTAGAAGTAGATACTGCCTACCCATGCTGGGAAGCGGTGTGATGGTAAGTTACACAGTAAGCTATAACATATGTATTTATTATCTAAATAAAAGTTATTTAGTTAATACTTCAATAGAAATACACAAAATTAATGTTTTAAAAATTATAAATTCTATTTATTTTATTTTATTAAAAATTATCCGTCAAAATTTACCAACTTTAATTATGATATTTTTTTACCTTAACACTTATCTCTACAAACTCATGAGCTTGTTGCTTGTAAATTTTTATTAAACTATAATTTTTTTCAATCTCATTACTACATCTCATTACTACATTAGTCACCGAGATCCGCGATCTCGGTGTTATATTGGACTCTAAATTAACTTTTGAAGCTCACGTCGACTCGATTGTCAAAAAAGCTTATCAAATGTTGGGCTTCCTGTTTCGTTTAGGCAAAGAATTCACCAATATACATACTCTTAGATTATTGTATTATACTTACGTAAGGAGCCATTTGGAATTTTCTTCCCCCGTTTGGAACCCTCAATATAAAAAATACATCGATCGAGTTGAATCTATTCAATCAAAATTTATATCATACTGTAAATTTGCGATGAAAGTTCCAGAAAGTGAATCAAGTGACTTTATTACTAAACTTAACCTAAAATCACTTAAATTCCGACGAAGCATGGCCGATATTATATATATTTACAAAATCATTAATAATCTTGTTGACTGTCCACAGCTTTTGTCACAGATTGGGTTTAGGGTTCCTGGGACCCAGACAAGAAACAAAAGTATTGTTCACGTTCCGAAATGTAATACCAAGTCATATCAAAATTCTTTCATTAACAGAACCTGTTATTTAATTAATAATAAATATGAGAATACAGATATATTCAATATTACACTACAATCCTTTAAGAAAGAAATTGAAGAATCCTTTAATCTTGAAAATAGTATGTAATTATTATTGCTTATTTGTATATATATATGTATGTGCACCGTGTACCTATGTGCGCATGCGCATGCATATCAAGTTCATGAAATTTAATTTAATTATGTTTATGGAAAAAATAAGTTACACTACTTTTCATTTAAGGCACTATCATACCAGTGAATGGTGTATGCATTTCTACATGTAATTATGAACATTGGTATGTATGCGCACAGAAACAAAAAGGTACCGCACTTATTTGTAACAATTATGTTAAAGCCTGTAATTGGACATTACAAATATTACTTAATTGAATGTATATTTATGTTATACTAAATTGTCTGTTGGCCTTACAATAAATAAATAAATAAATAAATAAATACATATAAAAGATGAATTCTGGTTGCTAAGTATGGTTTTTACAGCGCTTCAGCACAACAAAATTGTAGGTAAATTAATGATGGGATCCTAATTAACTACTTTATCTTATTAACTTTTAAGCAACGAGTTACAGAGTGTAATGAGTTTATTCATAATTAATCCGAGGTTTTATGAAATCCACACCACAACGATTTAAGCGGAAAACTCTTTGATCATTTATTAAAAAACATTATTTTCAATGTATTTTTCAACCGGATTCTATTAAAAACGAATTTTGTAAAAATACCTCGGCTAAAAATGAATATTTCGGATGATTAAAAATTCTGTTGTTCAAAATAATAAATTTAGTATCGGAAACAATTTTATATTAAAACATCATTTTTATTTAAAAACTGTTTCTATTGTTAATTAAAAAAATGCAACACTTGTATAAGACCACTTTTAGAGTTCATTAAGGTAAAAAAAAACTAGTTTCAAGAACTACAGATGTTTTCATTAATAGGGGAAAATACAAACTAGTGATAACAAATTAATAAACTTTTATTGGATCCTTGTTATTATCATAAATACAGGAATAAATAACCATTTCGCGCTAGAACTTATTTTTTTAACCAAAAATCTATCACGCTCGATTCTTTTTCTTCCACTTAAATGGGAAAGAATTAAACTAAACTAACTTAAATGGTAATTTTATTTACAACATTTTGAGTGTGTCCAAATACTTGTTCACAAAATCTGGATTATCTCCAATTACAGGAGTTATTTTCATATTATTTTTTGATATCTCATCAAAGATGAAGAATAATATGGAAGTCTGGGCATTTACGGGGCTTACGACCGTTATTTTAACAACGACCGGTAATTTTATGTGGTTTGTAGAGGAAGACCGAAGAAAACTTGGCATGACAGAGTATTTTAAATACTATTGTATAATGTGGTCGGATCAGGAGTCGGAACAATCGTCAGTTATGTACGAGTAGATACATAAAGATGCATGATGCAGAAGAAGCGAAAATTGTTTCCAAGGACAGATTGGTGTGGCATTCTATTTTCTCACCGTACTACTGCTGTGAAATGGTATGATGATTATTTAGTTAAAATAAAATCTCCTTCTTCTTTTTCTTCATCAGCTCATTTCTATCCACTCCTGGATGAAGGCTTCTTCCATCTGTAGCCCTACCCTCATGGCAAGCATGGTGAAGAAATGCCAACAAGCCTTCCAAGAATATAATACCTTCATAAAAATATTGTTTGTTAATATTTTACATATAATTAAACTATATTTGCATTAGTTCAATTTAATATGTATTTTTTAAATTCTCTTTCTTAGAAGTTTTTCTTGTCCCAAAATTCTATAACCGTAAGGGCGTATTTATTGCGTCCTTTATATTGAGTGCCTTATTACATCGTTTACTTCCAAACCACGCTCGGAAATTTGATTGAAAGATCTTACCGTTTTGCGGAAACTGTGCACACAATATCTGACATGTGCGGAAGTTTAATATCTATCTAGACCGGGTCGAAACAAGCTCAGTCTACTGTACAATATACAGTTAAAGTACATACATAACAGAACTCGTACCGTTTTGTCACATTTACAAGGATGGGTGTATGCCTGGTATGTACAGTGAAAATCGTTTAATACGAATCGTGGGCATTGAAATATTTTTCTCCTCAAAGGAATTTCGGGTTATGGAATGTTATCAAAAGATTTATATTGGAAAATTTTCACAAAAGTATCACTCAGAAAAATCAAATTTATTTACAAATACGAGTAAAATTCACTTACGTTTACGTTACAAATTTTATTGTGATTTTAATTGTACCATTTTTATTTTTATTTGCTCGGTCGATAACACTATTTTTCTCTATTTTGTGCATTCAAGTTAGACCTTGTGGTCAATTTATGGTAATATCTATCCATTAATGATTTGAGTTTTTCTCGGTAAATAACACTATTTCCTAAAATTTATTGTTGCACGTGTTTCGATTCATAACGCATCATTTTCAAACACCGTACGCGGTGTTTGAAAAAATTGCGAAATGTTTAAAATACGCATCACAATAGATTCAAAGAAATGGTGGTACTTACCGAGTAAAACTTAAATCATAAATGGATCGATATTACCACAAAGTGACCACCGAATCAATTTATGTAACATTTTTTTCATTTTTAATAAACTCAAAGCAAAATTTGTATTTATGTAGTGAAATCGATGTATTTAAAATATATGGATTTTTCCATAAATGACTAAAGATTTAATTATTGAAATAAAATAAATTAATGATTTAATTCTAATTTTTATTATTGTAACTATGTGAATGTTGGCCCCCATAGTGTGATAACCTCGCAGAAGGTCTCGGGTTCATTTCCTAGAAGATTTAAAATAGGTTAAGTAGTTTTTTCACTGTAAGATTTATTTAATATTACCAAGAATTGGTACATGAAGCGTGAAACTTATCACCTTGCATTCATATAATAATCGATCAACTTAACATTGCATCAATTTGATGATTCGATTTATTAAAATAGTAAGGTTCGTCTCAATATTTTGTGGTGTCAATAAATTATCAATTCATGTTAGGCAATTCTATGTTTTAACCGTATTCGCTTTAAGCGATTTTGACTATAAACACTCATGCAAATGCCTTCAAAAAGTAGTTAGTGTGAGATGTTTAAACTAGTTTAGAGTTTAAGGATAATGATGTCAAAAGTAACTTGTTTTCAGCGAAATAAATTAAACATAATCCTTTTGACTGCGCGTTTCATTTAAGTAATGAAGAAGTAATTAAGTTCTTATTTCGTGTATCAAAACTTTGTGACGCTTTTGTTAACGATAACTTTATTTAGACGCGTATACGCGTCTAAGCCCTCTATAGAGGGCTTCAATCGTTAACACAGGACTATAAATTACAGAAACGGGTAGAAAGTTCAATTACTAATAAAAAATACTATAAGTCAACTTTTATTCGTATATTTTTTCCCACGTTTACTTTATTTGACCAGTGACCGAATTTCATTACTGTCATAATCATTAAGTGAGGTGTCAGCATTAGGTTGATTAGAAGTCTGATGATGTTGGTATCGATAAAACCCGGTCACTGATCAAACTAAATAAGACTGAAAAAAGCTTAATTTGATATTTGTTGTTTGTAATGTAAAATGCAGTTGCACCAATAAATATCAGTACAAAACATAAAGCTCTTCGAAGTAATCATTTAAATATACTGTTCTTATTTATACTAAGACCTCAACATACATAATATGGAAGTCTAAGTATTTACAGAGCTTACGCCCTGTCAGAGGCGGGATTGGATGATTACTTCAATAACTATAAATATCCAGACCTCTATATTTTTCATCATCCATTTTGAGATATCGATATAAATAACGCCTTAGTGTTTTTTTCAATGTTTTTTGCACTTTATGGCACTTTATAAATTTTATAAAAAAATATATATAAAAAAAACTAAAATATATATTTAGTACATATCCAAACCTGAAGATGGCAAGGTGCTTATTGAAACCGGTATGAAAAGAGGACTGAAAGCTTAAGTTTTGTTTTATAAACTCCTTAATGTATCAACCCAGATTTGTCAACAGAAATTTGGGCATATTCGAAATACTGAGAAATGTATTTATTTATATCATTTGATTTTTCCGCGACATCAAAAATCATTCCTCAAATTTTGTAGCATCTTTTTTTCGTATTTTTGACGCAGAAAAAATCTCGAGAATATTTTATGTTTTCGATTAACCTATTAAAAAAGAGTCCTTTTAGAATCAGATCAAATGTATTTTACTAAGATCAAAGTCCTTTAGATGTTGGGAGGGTCCGATGCCCTAAGGGTACCCCCAACTGGGATTGAAATAAATTTCAGAGCTACGCATTAAAAGCTAAAAAGAGTACTTACATACCCATCAACACATTTTCAGAAATGTTGGGAGAAAAAAACAGAGTTTTGTTACAATTTGTTAAAAAAAACTGTCAAAACATTACCAAAAAGTTATGGAAAATGTAATTGCTTTGTATAGATGAGTAGATGAGTTTCTATTTAAATGCAAGTCCTTCTTTCAAGGTGGAAAGTTCTTATACAAAGGTACTGTAATATTAAAACACATACCTTTATTTAAATACATTATTTTTCAAATATAACTTTAAAAATTTAATTCAATTGTATCATATAGAAATTTCTCTTTCTTTAAATTTATTATGAAATGAGTTTCAATGAATTCCAAATTATTTTTAAACTTGTTATTTTTAGTCTAAATTTTAGAGTTGAGTTGAAAAGTACGCTTTTTATCAATATTTGAACCAATATATTTTTGATTTTCTATTTTGCAAATGACAAAATAACTTTGATGTGAAATTACACCAAATCTGCACTCAGTATTTGTTGGGGTTAATTTAAAAGAAAGTCTTACTTCTTCACAAAAAAATAATGTACTTTATCCTTGTATTTATAATGTGTGTATTTTTTTTTTACATACATAGAATTATTTAAGTATTAAAAAAAAAAGCTCAAAGTTTTAATGTCTGGTTTTCAGCAACTAAAAGCGTTGGTAAATGTCCAAGGTTTACACTGATACTCCGTTACATAGGCGAGAATTTGTCTCCTGCAGTGATCAACACGAACCGTTGAAACAGAGCAAGAAATGTCTCGGTCTCAGCACACCACCGCTCTCGGTGTTAAGAAATGACCACTATCAATCTCTCGACACTACATCCCTAATGGGCGTTTCACCAACGCCACCTGAATGGTGCAGAATGAAGCAAAAAGTGCCTTCGAACAGCACAAAAAGTGTCCGAGAGGGAGAAAATTTTAGAGCAAGAACCGCTCAGGTAACACGTGATAAGCTGGTTTGAATCGAGATTTTTATACGTTTGGGCGGGTCTTTTATAAGTACAAACGTGCATGTGATATATTTCCTCGACACAAACTTTTGCAGCGTTTCAAAGGAATTTTCAGGTATTGTTTACAGCGATAAAGAAAGCGATGTTATGATGCTCTTTTACAAAGAGGTAGGAAACGTATAATGAAAACTCCTATCGAAATAAATATTTTTTGTTCGTTTTAAATCGTTTAGCTACATGGAATAAAATAACAACAATGTTATTTTATCCACATGAATTTTATTTGACCAGCAACTAAGTTTTTTTGTTACCGACATCATTAGACTGGTGTATAGCTACAAAATTTGATGAAAGATGTGTCAATACGAACATAATATTTATTTATTTCTAATTTTTTACCATGAATGTATAACTGTGTTTGGGAGGTACACTGTGCATAGTTTTTTTTTTATCTGAATTTGATTGATTTATAATAAAATATGAAATTAAATATACAACAATACTAGTATAAAACACGTTATGTTATATTATTTGTAGGTCCAAATATTTTAAAATAAAAAAAAAATCACTTTACATATCCCAAACATTTATATCGTAGCTCAATACCTATATATTTCTTGCATTGGGTGAATTGGTACATCGACTTAAAATGTTTTTTATTTAATTTTTTTATGAAAGAACACAGATTTTTTAAACCATGCTGATCGATGTCTCTTCATATTTTTTTTTCAAGTACATTTTTGAGCGCTGTGAGGATTTTTATGAAATACTGCCTTTTTTCTGTTTTGAACCGTATAAGTATAAAATATCTCCGCATTATATTAAACGTTTTCTTTTGTATTCTAAGAAAGTTTTTTAATAATCTTACGTTCAACCATAAAGTCCCAAAAAATAAAAATCTAACATGAATTTGTGAAATTGAAATATATTATAATCGCTCTGTTTTGAATTGTACATTTTTGTCCACAAAACAAATACCAGCTTATATTTTTTGAGAAATAATAAAAAAATATAATTTTCATACAAAAATATTGACTTTCTCAATCTCTTTCAGGGTCGTCAAATTATTAAACTTTCTACAATATTCTTCTAAAAATTAATTAAATAAAAGTTAAAAATAAACAATATTCTTTAAATAACTAGTATTAAGTAGTAACTAGTAAATAGCATCCTGCTGGTATTTAGGGAGGGAGTTCGCTTTGTAAACATTATTTTTATTGAAATTATAATTACTATCGTAAAAAAAACAATAGGCAGGCTCATGACATCTAATTTATTCAAAACATATAAGGAAAAAGATGAAAAAAGTTATAATATTTCTGAATACATAAACTTTTCATCAATTCGTTTAAGGTTGAAATATTACAAACATTACTGAATTTCCAACTGCTTTTGCAAAATTATTTTTTAGACAATGTATAAAATGGAACAAAACAACGGGGTTATTTATAGATTTGACGTTCAATTTGTGGAACTCTATTTAACAACATTTTGATTGTATCAACAATACTTGTTCACAAAATCTGGATTATCAATTATAGGAGTTATTTAAAAAAAAAATGACATCTCATCAAAAATGAATGACGGTCGTCAGCCCCGTAAATGCCCAGACTTCCATATTTTTCTTCATCTTTGATGAGATGTCAAAAAAACTGTATTTTAATTTATATATTAATGCATACAAAATTGTGTTATATTGTTAAAAACACATTTGAATAAAATTTGTGACATTAGTTTGAAAATGCCATAACAAAGCGAAACAATTGTCACAATTTTTATTTGTATGTGTTTTGAATAATAAAATACAATTAAGTAGACTTTAAGAATCAGTGTTTGATTTAAAAATTAATACATAAATATAGTACGATGTTGAAAAACATTTTTTAATGCATTAATGTACACGAAATTTCATAAATAATATTCCTCTAAGCTTTTCGGGACGAACCAACCTATTCGATAAATAATAGGCAAAGTAAAGCAGGTGATTTTAGGGGATGTAGTGAGAGACAGAAGAAACGATGACAAATGCTTTATCATTACCTTAACTGTATGCTTTGGGATCGAACAAATATTCTGTCAAGTGAATCCTGTATCACTCAACGGCAAAAGAAGAATAAAAAACACCAGCATATTTTATGAAAATGATAAAACTATGTTGTGATATGGATATGATGGACTGTTGATGGGTGGGGATATTAGTTGTCAGCTTTGTATGGTTCATGGCTATAGTAAACCCAACAAAGAGTAACAAATTTAGTTAATATTTGCTTTTATGAAAGTTTGTTTATGAATAATCCTTAATAAAATAAGTAATTCGTATATATGTAGGTACTCGTATATTACCTCATTTTCAAACAAACTTCAATAAAGATAAATATATGTATATATCTTAAAAAAATAGAATGACAGGAAAGAAGAGTGTGTAAATAAAACTTTGTTTTTGTGTCGGGTTGTAATCAGTTTATCTCGGTTCGATCCCACTCTTCCACAATTTGGTACCTATTTCTAATAATGAGTCCCTTAGGCTTACAGAAATAGTATGAAAAACAGAAATATTCATCTTATTATTTTTTTTTGCTTTTATTTTCGGTACTTTTCTCCAACCGGTTTTGACAAGAGCCTTGTCATCTTAATGGATGGACATGTACATATCCATACCTAAAGATGGCAAGGTTCTTTTTATACTGGTTCAAGAAAAGTACCAAAACAAAAGTGTTTAAAAACAAAGTTCTAATTTTATTTGATAAATTTTATACAAAGGAGAAAAATTATTAAAAGTTTAATAAAAAGTACCTCAATGTATGAACAAAAAAAAATTTTTTTCAGGCAGTTGTTTGACTATAATTAGTTCTAATTTGTTAAATATTTCCTCTTTGGAAGTCCATGTGGAAGCTTTAAGTATTATTTTTTTATTGATTTTGGGCAAAAATAACACTATTCAATGATATTGATATCATGCATGTTTCGAAGAAATCCTGTATGCTCTTGTTTTGGCCTCTTGTGAGTTATTTTTAATTGTTTCCGCGATGTTATCTCTTGCACGTAATTATTAAAATAATCTTTCACGCAAACAACGCGTGATTACGGGCTGCGCCGTTTACGGGCTGTTCGGCGGTGTGCCAAGGGTACCGTTTCGGTTAAATTTCTCAACATGTTTGGATATCATCAGCAGTAAGGTGTAAATCATTTTTACGACCGAGTGGAACATAAAGCGCCTCCTTCCGAATCACGAATGTGAGATTTGGACGCATTTTTCTGCTAAATTTATTTTTAATACTTCCCCGACCCCCGTTTGTTTATAGCCGTGTAAAATATGATTCTATGAATCGTAAAGAATACGTTAAATGCTGAATACATGTTTTGAAAGAGGGCTCTCCATTTCTCGTTGACGGCAGAATTAAACTGAAAAAAATATAATATTTTGACCGTAAAAAAATAAAAAGCTCTCAAATCAACCATGCGAACTTAAAAATCAGGCAACATAAGAATATTTTAAGCCTTATCCGCACCCAATGGTGCACTGGGCAATGCATCATCGTTAATCACACGAAGACGAGGTGATCAGCCTTGCGCTTCAGGTACAGGGTGACATTTAATAAATCGAATAGTGAAAACCACCCATATTTATTTTAAGCCCCCTGGGAATCGAGCCCGAACGTGAGGATAATATGATGTATGTGTGAGTTAAAAAATTTGTGTACTGTGGTTGTTAATCATGGGTAGAACGGTAAATATTACTTGTGTATAAAATGATCATTTAAACCAGTCTACGAAAGATCGGAAGCCCTGTAAACACATGACTTTATATATTTTTCTTCATCTATTTTAAGACATAAATTAATATTAACCCTAGGAATTCATGTAATAATAAGTATATAAAATACTTTATCATTCCAAGTATTTCTCGGCCTTTCTTTTCTTCCATTTCTAACTGCATTCGCCTAATACATGTATATATATGTATATATATATATATATATATATATATATATATATATATATATATATATATATATATATATATATATATATATATATATATATATATGTATATATATATATATATATATATATATATATGTATATATATATATATATATTTATATATATATATATATATATATATATATATATATATATATATATGTTTTTCGATTTTTTTCTTCACCCAATTGTTTCACAAATCCAAACCATCCTAAAACACCTTTCTAAATTTTATTTTTACAGACTTATATCCTATTCTTTCATTACACCGTTTCTTTTAATTTAACTATTCAAACATCTATCATGCATATTCTACTGCATTCACTCTCTTTACTTCCTTTTTAAAAACATCTCAATGCTTCAATATCTTCCATAAATAAAATTTTACTAACCGATAAATTACATGCTGGTTTATAGGGGTTGAAAATAAATAATCAAAGTAAGAAATAAATTTCCAAATATTGTTGATTCTCGTGATGAGCCATCACCGCGATTTCGGGGTGGTTTTTGAGATTTAATATTATCAGAGTTCAGATCAAATATTGACTCCTCGCTCAAAGTTACTCAAATAAGCACCTTCTCTCACTTCACACTCAGTAATAATGATTGAAATCTCACCGCAACTCTGTTTCCCCGCCTTCTTACTTTAACTCTTAGACACCCCCTACGCTCTGTAACGTATTACGTACGTACATACGTTTCCACCTTTTCCCTAGCGTAACTCCTCCTTTAGGCAGATCCGGCCGAGAAATTATGTATGGTGGAAACCCGTAATCGTATTTATAAAAAGAATTTGGAGAAATTCAGGAAAACACATTTTTCTCCAAGGCAGAGCGGTCTATAGAAAATCTTACTAGTCGATTTTCGCTTCATAAATACCATCCCAAGGAAAAACATGTCTACTCAATAACTCGGAACTCACGCATTTAAAAATAATTCAACTATTTATAACTTTCTATAAGGTTTTAAAGATATAATTAAACTGTGTTATGATGTCGGCATAAATTTTGTAACATTTAATAAAGATAGGCGCCGTGGCGTAGTTGGGTAAACGCTTAACTATGAAACTAACGTCGCGGGTTTGATTACCACCGATTGAAAAATAAATGTAATAAATATTTATTTTTAATTGGTCAAGCTGTTATGTATTTTATGCGTTGTATTTTTTACACTTACTTTCCTTATCATTTCTATCTTACATGCTGAAAAGCCCCTAGATTAGAAGCTTGGCGGATTATTACTTTAAAAAAATTTAAAAATTAAAAAAAAAAACACTTTTTGGGGTTTTACCCTTGATAATAAATTAGGGTTTCTCCACTTGTGATTTATTTTGCAAGCATTAAAAGGGCTTCTGTTAAGTAAAAAGCACACTTTAATTAACCATAGATACTCACACATGAATCGCCGTATTAATCGTTTCATATAATACACGAGTTCCAAAAATTTTAACAGTGTTTTTGTCAATCATAGGTAGAATAATCCGAAAAAACGTATAACGTACCCAGCTACCGTACCCGTCACACGTCACAATCTTTATTCAGAGTACCTGTCCTTCGAACTGATTATGCGCGGAGTTCACCTATGTTTCGAATAGCTTATGAGTACAACTCATGTTTTAGCCATGTTGACATTTTCAATTGCGGAAGATCTGTGTTGAAAAGTCGAATGGTGAGCATATTGTCCTCTCAGGATCTTTAAAAACTATGCTTCTCTGCATTGTTTGTATGTCCCTACTACATAGAATCATCATCACACACACACACACACACACACACACTCTCTCTTACACACTTCATACATGCGCATTTTCTCTCATAAATACGTGTTCATGTGCTAGATCTACACTAAATATTTTGTACTAATCTTTGTTTCTGTGGTTAACTATTATTTGGTTTGTTTAATGTATATCTTTTTTTTGTTTTACATTTGTTTCTGTTGTTGACCCAAATGAAAACAAATAAAAAAATAAATGGGGAATAATAAAGTGATGGCTTAAACTAGCCTATGACAAGTCGTAAGGCCTACGAATCCTCAGACTTCCATATTTTTATTCATCTTTGTTGAAATATCAATCAAATTACAGGTCGTTAACCGGAATACGAATAAATTTTACTGGAATAAAAAAATCTTAATTGTGTATTTCATCAGTTTAGTTCTATACATTCAAACATATAATTCTAGAATCGTATTTTTCTTAAATTAAATATTTGATTAATCGTTTGCCTTATTTTTAATAATATTATAAACTATCACGAGTTATGTTCAAACAAATTTCCTTAAAGTCTAGTAAAATTATTAACGTTTCTTGTTCAATTTTGTTTTAAAAATAGTAAACCAGTTTAAAGTAAGTCCACTTGAATACATTAATTAAGACACTTCTTCAAACTAAGGAAGACGTTTTGGTAACAATCTTATCCCAAAGTTAACCTTCATTATTGAAGGAAACTTTGCTGAGGGATTTTCCCCAAACTTAAGTTCCAACAATTGTCTGGAAATAGCTCAAAATTATATACAAATTAACTATTTGAATTGTTACACAATTAGAGAACGTAGGAACACATAAATTAATGTTTAACTTAGAGTCCATTGGAATAGTTGTTGAATATTTATTAAGTCTTTCTCTCACTATAAAATATGTGCCTATGATAACTTCTCAAATACTGCTATAATCTTTGAACATACCATACATATGATATTCAAGTGATATTGCATCGAAAATTCTTAGTAATTTTTGTCAGTATTCGAGTATGTGTTTCAAATAGAGATGAATCATCTTTCTGTCTTTTGTATTTAAAATCTGAGCATTCTAGCCTGTCTGGGTGTGAGTTTCTCCGGACAAAACTGTATCTGAGGAGTGAATTTGTTTTTGTTATTTTTTTTTACTTTTAAATTTTTATGTTATAGTCGATGCTATAAGCAACATGTTTTCTTGAATAAACAAAGATATTTACCCCAGTAAACATGATTTATATCAAAATTATCGAAATATCGATAAATCATGTTTTTAACATGTTTTGATATAAATCGTGTCATAAATCATATTTTGTATCGGCCGTACATGTACGTCCAAACTCCTTTGAGAAAAGTTTGGTATGGCCGTACATGTACGGCCATACTCCCGGACAGGCTAGTGTTTGTGACCTGGCATTTGACTAAGTTAAGTGATTTACAACATTTTGAGTGTGTCCAAATACTTGTTCAAAAAATCTGGATTATCTCCAATTGTAGGAGTTATTTTCATATTATTTTTTGACATCTCATCAAAGATGAAGAAGAATATGGAAGTCTCGGCATTTACGGGGCTGACGACCGTCATAAGCTGGAAATATGATATAAGAGTTTCTGCTTAGTAAAAAGCTTCTTTACATCTCACCAATAGATGTCTCTAGTGAAGTTCTAGTGATTCAAGAACAAGGTTTCTAAATTGTTTCATATATATAGAACTTCCAAGAATTTGAGTAGTGTGGTTGTCAATAATGGGTAGAATTGGTGAATGTTACACGTGTATAAAGTGATCACTTAAACCAGCCTATGACGGTCGTCAGCCCCGTAAATGCCCAGACTTCCATATTCTTCTTCATCTTTGATGAGATGTCAAAAAATAAATGAAGTAATCACTTATTTCGCCAATTTTTTGCCTTAAATAAATATTTTTATAATTTCAATAATGACATATAAGTATTTGGTAATCCATTCTTAGTAGTGAAGAATCGAATAACACGACATAAAAATACAGTATAATATTATTTGAACATTTTTTCTCAATTTCCGCACAAAATAATGTTCATAAATGTTACACAAATAATGTAAATCATACGATGTCTTATAAATTTCAACATTTAAATGTAGCATAAATGATACGAAAATCATTTCATGACCCAGAAAGTATTGTAATCTAAACGATTTCTCAAAAAAAATACCCTTAGGTTTTGCAAATGGGCATCCGATCTCTTTAAAAAAGGGTATGTTGGTACATGAATACATATATGTAGGGGTAAGATAGCATGTACATATGTAGTTGGTAGACCTTGCTGATATCCCGAATTCCTCACTAAATATGTTTACTGAAATGTTACGGAACTTACTAGGATTTACAGTAATGAGATCCAAAGGGGTGTGGGTGATTCGCAAGGATAAGGGATATTCATATTAAGAAATCAATATTTCATACGTTTATTACAACATAAATTATCTTGAAGTTACTTACGGCTCTACTCGTTCGCAGTTTCGAGGAATAAACGCTTAAAATAATCATCCCTTATATTCATTTCACATTTCCAGCAATATATTTTCCCGAACCGCAAAATAATATAATAAAATAAATTGAAATCCTTCTCTGTGCTGTTTTCGATCTTAAAAGTGGTCTATGCGTATATCATTCAATACACTGTTATACAAAGGCAAGAAGAAATATGATTCTTTGATGGGACTCGATTATTTATTGTGTTACTACCACAAACACAGTAATTAAATTAGATTTATCATGAACAATTTATTTACTACATAGTCAAATAAATTTGTTTTAACGAAAATCTAATATTTAAAGCTTTAAATCAGGATAAATTCAAATAGGAAATGGGTTGAAAAACTATAAAATTCAATAAAAATATTGCCATGAATAAAAAAAAAGTTTTATTTTCGGGAAATGTATGTACTCGTTTCAAGAAAATCTAAATTGAATTCAATTAAATTGATGAAGATGTTTTGTGAAATAAGTTCAAGATAAATATTTGGTTTGATTTTCACATAGGTCAGAATAATGCAAGATGTTTTAAATGTAACTTTAAGTAGTACTTGAAAAACATTTCTGAAAAACCTTGGTTACGTATAGTTAATGCCATAATTAATAATCAAAATGTTTTAATTTCATATCATCCATATGAAAATTACTTTTGGCCACGTTTTTTCTAATGAAGTGGAGAAATAAATTCACTCGTGACTCCAGATTTGATTCCTACGGAAAGGAAAATAATTTTGTTTGATTTTTTTTTTACAATTATTTTTATTATTAAATATACCACCCCAGTCTAGGATTAAAGAATGATCACATAACGAATATGTTATTATTATTAATAATAAATCGACAATATTACAGAAATATTACATTACATTATGTACATTAGAGTTATATAATAGATATAAAAATAGTATAATATGGATTAAATAAAAAAATTCAGATTAACCATGTTAACTAACGTTTTGATAGTCGATACTTTCAGAAATATATATTAAATTAAAAATATAACATTTAAAAAAATAATAATAATAAACAAAAAATATTTGATTAAATGTTTATCACAGTATATTTTTTATAAGTTATAGCAAGACAAAAACTCCAACTTTTTGTTTATAATCCACAAAAATGTTCAAAAAAGCTCTAAATTACTAGTTTCTTAAGCGAGTTACCTATGTACATCGCGCTTTCACTCATTATCAGACTACGTAACCAACATTAAATATGTAAATATTACCATAATTTGTACGAGTACTTTCGTTTCTCATTTATGCGTGTTTATCGTTTATAATTGAATATATTAAAATACGGGTTTGCCGGTACTGAGTTCCCGTTCTGAATTAAGGTGGGTTTCCAGAATTCGACGCGGTGCGGCGCTATTAATTTAAAGACCAGGATGTTTGTATGCCGCCGAATAGAATTCCCTTTGGCGTGTCATTAGCGGTTATATACAGCAGGTGGCTTGAGTAAATTGCTCGATTCGGGGAAGTGCGGGTTACTTAACAAAGCATCATATTCAAGAATCAATCATTAAAATAAATAAATCCACTGAAAATTGAGCCAGATTACCGATCCACAATTTTATTTAATTAAAATAAATTCATCCGAGAAATAAATTCAACAAAACAAATTACCAGCAACGCAGTTATAATTTCTTGAATGTTTTACTAATAAAAAGTGTGTATCAATAAAAAAAGGTTAAAACAAAGTTGTTTTATTTTGTAAAGTTTAACAAATAATTGACTCAATATTAGCGAGTAAGAATATAAATAATTTATTTTTAATTCAAGTTTTACTTGGTTAATACCACTTTTTCTTAAAATCTATCGATCCGTGTGTTTCGATGCATTTTGCATAATTTTCAAGTACCGTATGTAAAACTAAGTCTTAAGTTTGGATTTGTGTGTTTGAGACGTCCTGAAAATGGATAGATATTACCACAAGGTAATTACCGAATTATTCAATGAAAGAAATAATATAACTTTAATCTTTACTCAGCCGATATGTTTTATATAATGAAAATGTAAATTGGAAAAAAAATCATTTGAATAAATGAAACATCACATAAAAACCCTGATAGTGTAAAACCAGCATTTTATTAAAAAAATAAAATTAAAATTGTGGCATACGATGTTATTTTAATTATTGATTATTGACATAAATATTGTGGAAAAACATGATCATACAAATATAAAAATTTATCGTTTTTACAACACCACTTTCTGATTTTATGGATCTAAATACGACTATTTTTGACAATTACGAATGATTGAGAAGAGAGAAAAATACAAACAATAATCTACAAACAGTTTGTATACTCTCCTGTTCATAAGAACATCTGTAGTTATTGAAACTAGTCGTGTTTAGATTCATTGATTATAAAAATTGGTATTGTACACATGTTTGATTTTTATATTAATTAACAAAGTCGCGAAATACAATTGTGAATCTATTTTTTTTAATTTAAACGATCCTCAAATGTACCAAGATGAAAGTGTTGTCATCACAATAAAGTAAAAAGAATTTCAGTTATTGTCCGAAAGCATTCCTGAAGTAAGAACATGTTACGATGTTATCTTCCCGAAAGTGCCCCGGACTATTAAGTAAGTTATAAATAATGAACCCGAAACCTAAAGTGATAAGGATCTTTTTATTTCCTTTTTAGGGTTATTATGCCTTGATAACTTATTTTTATTTGAACGTATAACGAGACACTCGCATTATCGTAAAAAGCCTTAAAATCTCGGAACAAACATTTTTTCATCCTCGACAGGAGAAAGCTTACTTAAAAGTTTCGCGAAAGAAACGCTTTTGGTCACAAAAGAAGTTTTATTTTTGTCATTTCATTGTACCTTCTCTATCAAAATTAAAAACAAAATGATTTTTTTTCTCTTTTTTTATATTTTCACATAACTGCAAAAAGAGCTATTGTAACTATTACACCCTCTTTAATGTATTTATTTGGCTATTTACAGGGAATATGACCTGTCCTAGGCTGATTAAGTGATCACTTTAAACATGCGTCCAACATTTAATATTTTACCCATGATTGACAAGCACACTATTCAAATTCTTGGATCTCATACACGTATCATAAATCTCTTGACGCTTTATTTGAGTTCACGGGAGCCATCTATGGTTGGCTTAAGAAAGCTTTTATTAAGCAAAGACCCTTATATTCAGATGTATGCAATATCTCAGCCGGATTACTTTACATACTGGGAGATGCCTAAAAATATGATTTAAAAAAAAATTGTAAAGCTTACAGTTGGACCGGATTATTTTATTCGCAATATTTTTAAGTGTGTCCAAATCTTTGTTCACAAAATCCTCGTCCAAATCCTTGTGGTCCAGATTTAGACACCCAAAAATTTTGTATAAAATAAATAACTCCGGATGGTATTGATAAGGTATTTTAAATAATTTATTAAGTTCATTAAAGAATTACCCATTTACAATAACCGTTATTACAAAACCAATCATTATTATGAAATACAAAAACCTTTTGTTGAAATATTTCATTGAAATTCAATTAATAAATGAGAGTAAAATAAATGTAAATAAACATTGATGGAAACACAAAGGGTTACAGAAATATAAATACAACACAAATAAAATACAACAGAAATATAAATACAACACAAGTTTTGTAAGCATTTAAAATATGAGATATGGAGTATATTAATGAAATTAAAATATTTTGCGGCTTGACTGTTATTGCTTCAATATTTAAAATGTTGAAAAAAAAACAATATTCATTTTATATTTGGTAAACGATTTGTTTTTTGATAAGCTCATGTACCGTCAAAAATACAACTGATAGATTTATTTACAATCATAATTCCTAAAAATAAATTAAATATCTTATAAATATGGTAAAGAAAAAATACCCATTTCAAAAACCACAATTTTTATTCCAATCGTAATTCCTAAAAATAAATTAAAGACCTTTTTTTTATTATTAGATTAAAACCAATATTTTTAGCTTTCCCACTTTTTTATTTGACCAGCGACCGGGTTTCGTCGTTACCGACATCATCAGACTGGTGATGATGTCCAGTCCAGATGACCAGTCTGATGATGTCGGTAACGACGAAACCCGGTCGCTGGTCAAATAAAAAAGTGGAAAAGCTAATAATATTGGTTTTAATCTAATAATAAATTAAAAATGCAATTCCATCACGAAGTGTCAGTGGATAATATAAATCTATTAATTAAAGACCTTTTAAACATGGTAATGAAAAAATACCCAGAACAAAAAAATAACAATAATAATTATTATAGATAGTTAAAAAAATATATGTTTATAAATAAAATATATCATTTTTTGACATCTCATCAAAGATGAAGAAGAATATGAAAGTCTGGCATTTACGGGGCTGACGACCGTCAAAGGCTGGTTTAAGTGATCACTTTACACACATGTAACAACCCATTATTGACAACCACACTACTCAACCACCAATTCTTGGAAGCTCTTTATATATGAACCAATTTTAGGACATTGTTCTTGAATTTATAAAACTTCACAAGAGACATCTATAGGTGAGATGAAAAGAAGCTTTTTGTTGAGCAGTAACTATTTTTTTAGTTTGTGAGGTCCGAATCCTGGATTATAATCACACACATGAGAAACGCTAGATAATACCATTTTCATTTTTATTATGTAAGCTTATAATTTGACCGGATAATTCATTCACAACATTTTGAGTGTGTTCAAATACTGGAGATAATCCAACAAGTATTTGGACACACTCAAAATGTTGTGAAATATATTATAATATACGTCACTCACAAACGTAAATAAAAAACAAGGAGTATAAGTCCCTTTCCAATCACAAGAGCTTAGTCTTTTTATTGGAAAGAACAGTGTTACTAATTTTAAGATCATCAAAATAAGAAATGTTGAGCAAATTATGTAATAATTTCAAAAAAAATATTGTTACTAATTAAAAAAAAAAAATAAAAAATTAAGCAGTAAGCCATCTCCAAAATTGAAGAGAGCTCTGGCACATTTTTGGGCACCCTATGGCGCTATGACGTGGAGCAGTGTTCTTTTCGAAATATCGGAATGTTGGTTTTCAGATCGATAAGAGACTATAGACGATTGATAAACGTCTAGATTTTCAGATAGCACTATAAAAAATCTGGAAATGCCAAATCGAGCAATCTGGGTGGCCGATTTTCGAAATAACACGATCACCAAACACTTGGCTCGAAATGATCATAAAGCGATTTAAGCATTTCTAGTAAATTTTTTGCGTATAAGTACCTGCCAGTATTTTACAAACAAATCAATACGGATTGTGAAATTTCAGGAAATACGGTGTGGAATACGTTTTTTATCGTTCACTTTGCTATGGTCCATATTTTGGATAAATGTATTTTCTCTTAGTAAATAACACTTTATAGGTGTGTTGTCAATGAAATGGTGTATGATATACTTAATTACCATACTCGTATATGTTGCTTTTTGTATGCTGACGATGCTGTGCTTCTTGCCAATAGCAGAAAAGACCTGCAGGTGCTGGTGAGGAAAGTGTGTAATTTGTGCAAGGAATATATAATTTGTTGACGAATGTTGACAAATTTAAAGTTTTGTAAGTGAATTCTGGAAACGGAGTAAATGGTGCACAGAAACTAGTTATAATTAAAAGAAAATAAATGCTTAATAACGAAACCGAAACTAACAGTACACAATAGAGTCCCAAGTAAATAATGGATTTGGCAAAAAGACGATGTAAAAAATATCTCAATCTTACATTCTTTCTTTTAATCATCTTACAAATATCTATCACACATCTTTTAGCCACACATTCATTGGAGAGATCGCGATTAGAGTGCACTAAGTCTACTCTCATCCTTCTTTTCCCAACTCCACGTTTTACTTCCATACATTAAAGTTGGTACCAGATGTCCGTTGTGTACTGTCAGCATAGCTTTCGCTAAGTTTCATTTGCTTTAACTAAATTTAGCTTTTGTTTTTGATTTCAATTATAATTATGAATAAGTACATTCACATTTTATATGTGGGAGTCATTAAAAGCTTAAATAAAATAAATATATTTCACCAAGCTAAGTATATCTCTTTCGTAACTTCCCCCTATCTATTTCTGTCTATCTGTTGGTACGTAAGACATAATAACATCCCGTGTAGATCCTGTAATGATCCTTCACAGGGAGCAAAAAACGAGAAGAGAAAATCGAAGCTATTGAAAGGCTATTTGGGCATCCATTAAAGGGGCTTACGGGAGGCTTTGTATGGGAGAAAGGGGGAGGATGGAGGGCATGACGCGTGTCGCAAAACATAGGGTGATCAAAAATTTATTGCAAGTGTTTACTCTACCGATTACAACGCGCGTGTGGAATACATTACGTCATTCAAACCCAAAATTATGGACGTAAAACATTTCTCCGTTCTTTTTATCAAAATATTCACCCACCACTCAAAAGTATCATCATAAGAAATTTGAATATTCTACATTTAGGAAAACATTTTCAACAAAAAATTGTCACTTAATACACACACACATCAGCGATCAGCCCTCCGTTTCAGGTACCAGTCCAGGGTAATAATGAATAAATATCATAGTGAAAATATCACTTATATTTATTTTATCCTTCCCTGTGAATCGAACCTAGGACCTAGGACCAGAATGGTAGCCAAGATTGCTGATTATTTCACTTCGGAGGTGGACAATATTTATAAATATAAATATATATATATATATATATATATATATATATATATATATATATATATATATATATATATATATATATATATATATATATATATATATATATATATATATATATTTTGTTCGCCTCCGTAGTGTAATGGTCAGCACGCTCGGCTACCGTTCTGGAGGTCCCGGGTTCGATTCCCAGGGGGGATAAAATAAATATAAGTGAATTTTCACTGTCATATTTATTCAATATTACCCTGGACTGGTACCTGAAGCGGAGGGCTGATCACCTTTCCTTCATGTGTAAACGATCAAGATAACACTGCGTTTATATGACGCAGTGCCCTATGCACCATTGGGGTGCGGATAAGGGTTTTATATATTATTATATATATATATATATATATATATATATATATATATATATATATATATATATATATATATATATATATATATATATATATACATATATATAAGTTTATTCAATGAGATTTACATATTTATAATTTTAAATTTTATTTATACTCATCCACGCGTTCTGTGGCGTATTCTGTTTAAAAGAAAAGAAAGAAAAAACTTATGGTTTAAAATTACGTGCATATTATTTATGTAGATATGTAATTTTGTCTGCAGTTCTTGGTTGCGTTCAGTCGCTACAAGGCTGTTTGGATGGGATTTGATTTGAAAGTTTGGTATTGATTTTTTTCAAACTAATACATTATTCGTTTTAACCTTTAACTAGTACATGTTTGTATGGTTTCAATATTGATCGCATGGACACAAAAAACGTTTTGACAATGACGTAGAAATTCGTGAAAACCTCGCATTGTGTTCATTGCCTTTTACTGTTTTGGCAAGTCATTAAACTACTAGGAATGAAAATTGTCAAAAATTAATGATTTATTGTAATTGTAAAATACTCGCAATATTCGCAGAGACCGGATATAAAACAAAACTGTACTACAGTGTACGTACAGAAACTTTTAACTAACGACTCTTCTTCTTCTTCCTGTCTCTATCCCAAACTTATCGTCTTTGTAAGCTTTTGGGGTCAGCTTTCTTCGTTCTCAGGTTGTAAGTCCTTCTATCATTGACAACGTCACCAAAGTCATATCAGTTTTGGACACATTCCTTTGACAACTTGTTCACTTTGCCTCCCTTTACTGGCTTCAAAGCTTAAAACGCCTTCAAAAAGGGAAAATTTAGTAACTTATTGCAATTCAAAATATAATCCAGTAATTTAGTAGGAAGACGAAGGATGTGAATGCCTGTATAATATCAGGAACTGAAGAGATCTTACAGAAGATCAATCAGCTTTTTTTACCACAAGAGATATCGTTTGACAACGATATGGCATCAAAAGAAGATAAAGAGAAAAAAAAACGGTTTAAAATTTGTGTAAGGTTGAATTTATTCCTGTGTCAATAATATTTCTATAATTTTATTAATTGATTCGGCAGTTATTTTTGAAAATATCTATACATTTTAAAATTAAGTTTACACGGTAAATACAACTATTTCTTTAGCAAAATAGTGACAAGTAATAAAAAAAAAATTAAAATATATATTTAAAAAAATTCTAACACATACAAGACTGACGTCCAAAGCATAAATAAATCATATTATTTCTTGAATGTTTTTCGCAGATACTTTGTGGTAAAAAAACAACTTTGTTTTAAACACTTTAATATTTTTTTGTTGGTATGGCGTACGGAGTGCGTGGAAGTTTTTGGTATCATAAAGGAAGGATTATTATCTATAACCTAACTTTGAGTATTTCAATGTTTTAGAATTATTACATAAACCTTGATGATGACAAGGCACTTATTAAAACTGGTTGGGTAAAGTGTTAAAATAAAAAGTGGTTAAAACAAAGTTGTTTTTTTCTAAAGTTTAAATCATATTATAATTACTAACTAACTAACTAACTAACCATCACGCCGCTTCCCCGCAGGGGTAGGCAGAGAGAATAGAGCGCCACACCACTCTGTCCTTGCAAACATTCTTCGCCTCTTCCACGTTCATGCATCTCCTCATACATACCCGCCGATTGTTACGACTCCTAACCTGACCACTTTCAAGTATTTGGCATACCTGATCGTGCCATGTTTCTCTCGGATAATTATAATTACACAGATTTGAATCAAACAAAAATTTTGTAAAGTCATGATAATTTATTTAAATGCTTTGGACATTAGAAATACATTTGTATATTTATGTACAATATACATACCTACTTATATCGATGTACGATAGTGAAACTATGTTACCTACCATTATAATGTAAATTTAAGACGGAAAACATATCGCATAGCGTGTTTTATAAATAAATCGTTGAATAGGTCATTATTACTGGGCATTCATTTTTCTGATACCAAATAAATCCGACCGTTTTTTACCACCTGGTATCATCATTTATTTTGGTATCGATGCGTAAATCTCTTTTGAAACTTACCGATTTATATATTTGGAAACTAGATAGTTTTGCTAGCTTTCTTTTAGTATCCTCTACTGAAATACGTTTATACCTTAGTACAATACAAAATTATTCATCCTTAAAATATATATTTTAATTGAAATAATAACACAACTTTCAATCATTACGACCAATAAAATAAAATGCAACTTTTAAAGCACACCAAGAAAGAAGATTTAAAAAAATATTTATTTAATAAATCGAATTTTATAATAAGGATAGGCTTTGGAACTACGGTATGTACAAAAATATGTTTATCAAATCTGCAAAGTATAATATTGACTAAATCTAGTCTAAATGCGATCTTTCAAAGGAATGTGTAGCAAAACCATGTATGACTGATGCTCGAATAATATAAAAAAGAACGCAAGGCTGAGATAATCACTATCGATTTTTATCGAATAATATATATGATATATTAAGAAAGGTGTGTTGAGATGGTTTGGCATGTGAATCGAATGAATGAAGAAATAACAGTAAAACAAATTAATGAAGAGAATGTGACTGGCAATAGGAGCAGAAGGAGACTGATAAAAACTTTACATAATCAAGTATTTCAGATATACATAATGGCTATGAGTAGGAATAATCGGCGGGTGCGTATGAAGAGATATATGAATATGGAAGAGGTAAAGATTGTCTGCATATTGAAGATATATTGGCGTGGCATTCTATTCTCTCTGCCTACTCCTGCTAGGTTTGGCCTTTGATTGGTAAGTGAATTATTTATATCATTTAAGTCTATAAGATAGTAGAAGTAACGCTTGACGCTTCTAAAATTGTTCAATTTTTTTTATATATTTTTTTTCCTTTATTTTAAAAATTTAGGTTTTTAATAAGGGTAGGCTTCGAAATTATAATGGGTAAACGTAAATATTTTTATTTTTTTTTATAAAAATATAATAAAATATATATAGTCTTGGGTCGGCGCCTTGTGAAATTTTACTCATAGCAATTTTCATCGAAAATTTGAAATTGTACGAGTAAAATTCGTTATAATAATGGTTCAAATCGTTTTTCGTCACTGTTCTGAAAATCTAAAACCCCTAAATGATTTCTTTACCTTGTGTTGCTGTAATAATTGTTTCAATATTACTTTACCATGAAATTTCATCATAAAGTATTAAGTGGTCAGGTCAGAATTTGGAATAATCGGCAGGAACGAAGATTGTTTGCATAGATAGATTAGTGTGGCGTTCTAATCTCGCTACCTATCCCTGGGGGGAAGCGGAGTGATGGTTAGTTAGTTAGTTAGTTTTTCGATAAGGTAACGTTTCGATCTATAGATTTTCATAAGACTAACTATAGTTTTACTTTTGAGGATATTTTTGTATGTACTTTGAAATAAAGTGAAATGAAATGGCTATAAATAGTAAAACATATTTCTATGGAGACATGAAAGCTTTTTGTGCTATATTCAAAGCTCCAAAATGATAAGTTTATTAATTTATCAAATATCCAAAGTTTTTCCAAGAAAGCCACAAGGGGCGATTTCATAACCTCCTAATGGGTCGGTTAACTTGTCACAGTCACACATTAATAACTAACTAGTCATATTTTTGGTCAAACAAAGTGCGTGACAAGTAACATTAAGCCACATATCATGTTTATAGTTCATACTGACCCTCGACCTTTAGAGTAATTATAACAAATAACTTACATAGGTGTTCCCGCCTACCTGGGAGAATAAGCTAAAAATTGTACTTAACACGTAACGCTAATAAAACAAAAATATTTTTCTTCGCAAAAAAAAACTTAAAAGCCTATCTAGTTATCCAAACCAGCTTTCAATGTTCATTAATTCGTATTTTTCGTTAAACAAAATGAAAAAGATATTTTCTGGCGTTTCTCATCAGTGTGATTATTATCCAGGATTCGGACCTCACATACAAATATAAAAGTTTCTGCTCAATAAAAAGCTTCACCAATAGATATCGCTAGTGAAAAATTTAGTGATTCTTGTATAATGTTTCAAAATTGGATCATATGTATAGAACTTCCGAGAATTTAAGTAGTGTAGTTGTCAGTCATGGGTAGAATTGGTGAATGTTACACGTGTGTAAAGTGATCACTTAAGTTAGCCTATGACGGTCGTAAGCCCCGTAAATGCCTAGAATCCATATTCTTCTTCATCTATGATGAGATGTCAAAAAACCTATTCAGTTATCCAAATCAACTATAAATTGTTATAATTTCGTATTTTTGTTTAGTTTTCTTTTGTCGTTAAACAATCATTACATTATTATACATAACATTTTGGTTGTGTCTAAATCCTTGCACATAATATTTTTCTTCTAATACGAGTTATTTTTACTTAAACCAGCCTATGTCTCTGCCAATAATCCTAGTAAATGCTTAGATTTCCACATTCTTCTATATCTAAGTTAAAGTGTTGAATTAAATAAAAAATACCATTATGAGAAAAAACGTGGGTTTTGACACCTGCAAAATGTCGCGAATAAAATAAGTGGTGAATGTTATTTTATGGGAATTGTATTTATTATGTACCTTGCTTATTATTTACAAGGTTTATAGATCATTTACTGGATTTTAGTTTCTTCTAGCTAATAAAATATGTTTTTATTTGAATCTGTGTTGGAAACAGGAGAGATAATCTAGTGTGGGCTTCATAACAAAATTTTAAATCGTATCTTCAGGCATCTCCTAGTATGTGAAATAATTCAAGAAGGATCTTGCATATGTTTAAAATAAGGATATCTACTAAATATAAATGTTACTCCAATCAAACATAGATGCTGCAGAAAACTTATTTTAAATGGAAAACTCAGTAAGGGCACATTATTCAATTAGAAGTTAGAAGTTATTCCAATATTTTAATGAAAAAATAAGTTTTTTCACTATCATTTAATTGATTATTTTTAAGGTGTGTTTTTTTCACTGTATTTATTTTACATTACCCTGGAATTATAACCTGAAGCGCAAAACTGATCACCTAGCCTCTATATAATAAACGATTTAATTAATATTTACATTTTCGCAGTGACAACTGGGTGCAGATTATAGTTAGTAGCAGTGTTATTTCTGTTTGTTATTGATGCTTTTTTAACATCCTACGTTTTAAAATTAAAGAAGTGAAAATTACGTTACAAACACCCAGACTATTTTAAAATCATTTCAATGGTTGATTCGGCAGTCAGTGTGTGGCAATTAATATCTTTCCATTTTTAATTCAATATTTACTTGGTAAATACTTATTTATTTTAACAGTGGTATATACCAAATAAAACTTTATTGATTGATTTTGGCGTTTAATTTGTTGAACTCCATTATAATTTATATTTTAATTGTTAAATTAAACACAGATTTTTTGAGTCTACTATGTTGTATTGTATTTTAAAAAAAAAAACTTTAAAATTCACTTACTAATTGTGCGGCCAGTTTCCAAACATCGCCTCGGCGCCCGTCATTATTTATCAAACAACCCATATGACGTCTTGATTCTAAAAGCTCCATTCAGCCGTCGAATAATAAATCAAAAGAACAAATAACGCAACTTGATTTCAAATGAGGTTAAGACACGTTAATATATCATTCCCTAGCAATTGTATCGAAAGCAAAGTGTTCTGCATTAATTCGATTCCTGTAGTTCGCCTATAATTCATAATTCTTTTGTTCGCCCGTCTCCGGTACACAAAGCTACCGCAATAAATATTTTCTTCTTTATTGACTATGGAACATGTCGGATCCCACTCGAGCCTAATAGGACGCCCACCTAATTTTTAAGCTCTCGGCGTCTTTAAGAGTAATAAATCCATTTCGGGTTTCAGGCAGTGTAATAGCCCTCGATAAAGCCGACACTTTGGAGATTTTTTTATTTTGTTTGCCAACTTCAACCCTTCGTGCGATCGGTGTTATAGTGAATACCATAAAACATTTATCACCCTTTTATAGTTCGCCTTCGTGGGTTATGATTTGATCAATATAACGGAATACTTGCTAACAAGTTTTCGGTATGGCAGAGCTCAGCTTTTTTGCTTATACAGTATGCTTATTTTATTTATTTTCTTGCTTATTTATTATTAAATTTAAATAACTTTTGACAGATTGGTACTGTATTTTGAAATTTAATAGAATCGAATCCTTTATACCAATATTTTTTATGCTCTCTTAAGTAAATATCATGATTATACAAACCAATGTTCCGAATAATATCAGAACTGTCGATTATACCGCGCAATAATTGATGAAAAATAATAATCAAATTTTCATTCCTTCAAGTTTATACGAGTAAACTACGAGTGCTTACCAATCCCAGTACTCTGAAAGACGCAGTCAGGCAGGGCAAAAGATAAAACCATTAAAAAATTCTAAATCAATAATAAAAGCTTAAAATAGAACTCTATTGTATAAGATATGGAATTGTTTTGTCAAAAAAAAGTATACACCGTATTGGAAGAAGCCAGCATATACTCGTAGAAGCTCAGAACGTAAGTTTTTATTAGAAATAAAAATAAACATACTTTTATAATTATTTTTCTATTTAAAGTTACTATGAATATTTCATCTAACCTTCATGGCCTTTCAAAGTAGGCCTAAAAGTCTTCGAGCGATATAGAAATGAATTCAAAGGTAAAATGAGAAATATGTATTTTTGCTTCGTACCATATTCATTTTTAGTTGGCTAGTGCTTTTTTGTCTTAAATTTTATTCTGATACGTATTTGTATCCATTCAACATTTTTATCAAACACCGTGGGTGAAGCTTAATAGATTTTTTTTCTAATTGATGTTGTACGCTTGAGACTTCAAAAGATGATTTTCTTTTCATTACTGAGATTTAGTTATTTTTTATAAATGGGAATTTTATACATGGACGATACAGAGAGGCTTATGTCATTGCCAAATTGTAAATTATAGGTTTATTATTAGTAATATTTTTATAAATTTATGTTTTACTAAAATGTTTATGACTAGTTTAGACTAAACACATATATATTTAGGATTTCTACGCTTTTGTTATTTTATTTTATTGAAATTAAACACTTGAAAATACCACTTTAATGAGTTTTATTTTAATTTACGACTTGTTTCGAAAACGACAGATGTTTTCATCTTCTGGTACAAATTAAAACTAACGAACAAAAATATATTCAGGTGTATATATAGGTTAAAAATATATAGGGAGGGGGGTTAAGGAACAACATTTTTTGTAAAAGGAAACATTGATAATAATGGTGACGTATTTTGAAACACTATATTATTAATTAATGTTTTATCTGAATTAAAATTTTTGTGTTTTTCTAAATTTTCTAAATTATTCATGACTTGACCTTTATTTGTTGTTTTATAATATTTAAGACGTTACATTCGATTTTATTTATTGTTTCGGCATTAACTTTGTGGTAAGATATGTTACAATGATTAAAGAAAACACTTCGTTTTTTACCACTTGACTTTTATTATAGATTACATGTTTCAGAAGTTAAACTTCCATGATTCAGGTCTGTATAATAACTATTATACAGACCTGAATATTATATTATATTATATAGTTATTATACAGACCTGAATGATGGAAGTTTAACTTCTGAAACATGTAGTCTATAATAAAACTCAAGTGGTAAAAAACGAAGTGTTTTCTTTAATCATTGTAACATTCGATTTCATTAAATAATGATATTTACCAAGTAAAATTTAAACGGATAGATATTACAACACAGTAACTTATGTGCCAAATAAATTGATAATAAAATAGACAAAAAGCAATACCTTATTCCAAATAATACACCTGATTAATATTGTTCGATACCACACCATTACAAAGTACGTAATTTAACAAATAAAATATTAAAATATGTAAAAAAAACCTAAATTATTATTTATAAAAGAAATGCTATGTTTATGTTTAAAATAAAGAAAACCATCCTGTATATATTAAAGAATACCGCAATATAGTATTTTCTAAGACATTTATTTTCCAATAAACTCTTTACTTGCGTATTATTATTGTTGATTCTACTGAATTTATTCATTTTTATGACAGCTGTTTTGCCTGGTGAGTTTAATCAAACAACGTATATCGAAAAAAACAGTTACACCTCTTGTTGTCAAAAAATGTTTAAAGCTGTTTATAAAGTTTGATTTTATTATACCGTGTAGAGAGTGCATTTTTTTTACATGTACTTCATATAATAGCAACAAATCAGTTTTATTATGAGGTACAAGTTAAATTTATATTGTATTAACTAGCGAATGATATATGCATGAAATAACAACTAAAAAAATAGAATTCACATACAATTCAAAGAGTTCCTGCTCAACAAAAATCTTCTGTCATCTCACCATAAATGTCTCTAGTGTAATTCTAGTGAATTCAAGCAATATTTTTTAACTTTGAACAAAATGTATAAAAGTTCCATGAATTTGAGTAGTGTGGTTATCAATCATGGGTAGAATTGGTGAATGTTACGCGTGTCTAAAGTGATAACTTAAACCAGCCTTTGACGGTCGTGAGCCCTGTAAATGCCCAGACTTCCATATTCTTCTTCATCTTTGTTGAGATTTAAAAAAATAATATTAAAATGGAAAGCTTGAATCTAATTTTATTAAAAAATCTTCATAAAAAAATCATCATTTTTCATATTGTAAATTTCAGTAACATTAAAAAATCATTGTTATATAATAATAAACGGACCATAAATTATTTCACTGATTAATTCGGCAGGCACTTTGTGGTAAAATCTATCAATTTAAAAAAAAAAAATACTTAGTAAATACCAATATTTCTCAACAGCTCCTACCCCCTCTTCAACCTTCAACGTCCCAAGGACCCAACTCTTAAATTTAGAATTAGCATCACATATGATGTTTAAAAATGATGCGGAATGCATCGAAACACGTGTCGCAGTAGATTTTAAGAAGAAATGGTATTTACTTAGCAAAACTTATATTAAAAATAGACGATAAATTGTTAAAAATTGGATTCCCAGCAATCTAATATTAAGTATGTATTTTTTTTAATATGTTATTCGAAAGTAACGAGTTGACGGTAAAAAAAATACTTATAAAAACATTACGTTGCGATCCCTTTAACGCCTTTTGCCCAACCTGAAAGTGTTAGTCCATCTGACAGTAAGTACAATCAGATACCCTTGTACCGATTTTGCGAATTCTCTGAAAATAAAACAACAAAATACGGGACCTTTTGTCTGCTTCTTTATTTGTATAACTTTGTTTGTGTATTGTAAATAAATGAAGGTCATTGTTTTTCTAAGAATCGTGTTTTTCGCAGAATGGGAATTAAACAAATATAGAATATAGATTCAATTTGTATGAAAAGAATAGTGAAATATAATACATGCTTGTCAACAATTGCCCTTTTTTTAATTGAGATAAAAATATTTTTGTCATTTCGTCCACTCCATCTTTTTATATAATAACTAAATAAATATAAATATATATATATATATATATATATATATATATATATATATATATATATATATATATATATATATATATATATATATATATATATATATATATATATATATATATATATATATATATATATATATATATATATATATATATATATATATATATATATATATATATATATATATATATATATATATATATATATATATATATATATATATATATATATATATATATAAATATATATATATATATAAGAGAGAGAGATGTCTCAAACAGGCCACAGGTTTATTAATGACCGTATTTGTACTAAAATGTGATACCCTGAGTCCAATATTTGTATTTGATTTTTTTTTTACATTTACCTACATATATACTCGTTCAAGTTGGTGTAAGTCAAACAAGACACTGGTAGTAAAGAAGAACCCCAAAGGGTTAAAATCCACTACCTTTATAATCGTTATCAATGATTTGGTATTAGCTTTGTGGAATAACATAATGATTTAAATATAAAAATAAATCACTTTTATTTCATAACACCATTTTGAATTAATCAATGGAAACACGACTTCATTTGAGAACTGCAAATGTTCTCCTGCAGGTGTTTACCTACAAAAAAAATAGGTGTCTTCACCTGTTGCTGAGAACATCTATGCTCTAAGTTGGTTGTCTTTTTTTTATTAAACTCAAAAGTAATATTAAACCAGTTTCTTTATTAAATATATCTATATCATACTGTTTTAATTTTTAGATTCGTGTTCGTTTTAATTCGCTGATAAAACCCTTTAAAATAAACCATGTGAGAATATTGATTGCCCCGCTATATTTCAATGCACTGGTTGACTGACCATTGTGATTTTTGAATAAACATCAGAATGACAAGATAATCTATTGAAGGTAACCATAAAAAATCGTATCATCAAAAATAATTTACTATGGCCGCTGACTAATTGCTGACGTACTTCCGGTAACGTTAATAATGCCTCCAGGGATCCTCGCACCGGAAATTGGTTATTTCACAGGTCATTTGGCGGGAACTTGGGCGCGGTGGGAAAAAACACCCGTGCCCAAATCAGGGAATTTAATTCCTGCACATACTTTATAAAATTCGCACGCAGAAAAAATACCCGCAATGTCCAATAAAGGCGTTATTCAAGTATGTTTTTAAGAATAAAAATCTATGTTTAACAATGTTGACAATTGAGATTAACCCAATTTTTTTAAATATCAGACGCTGGATTATTAACTTTACGTAAGAAATATAAAAAATTAATTACGGTTTTCTCAATTTGAGACACAAGATTAAAAAGTGATCACCTAAGCCAAATGTCAGATCGTTAACCCTGAGATTGCCAGATTTATATATTCTTTAATTTAAAATGATAGATACTTCGTCTCAACTTAAAACAACTGCGTTTTAGGTTTAAACAGTTTACTTCACTTCTCGAGCTCCAGTTTATTTTTTTAATGAAAATGTTTTATATTGTTCAATTTGTTTCCTGTAAAAATTAAATTGAAAGCGTATTTTTTTTACACAATTTTTTTTAAATACTGCATAGTTCAAAACAAGAAAAACTAATAATTTTTTGACATCTCATCAAAGGTGATGAAGATTATGGAAAACTGGGCATTTATGGGGCTGACGACTGCCACAGGCTGGTTTAAGTGATCACTTTACACACGTGTAACGTTCACCAATTCTACCCATTATTGACAACCACACTATTTAAATCCTTGGAAGTTCTTTATATATTAACCAATTTCGAAACGTTGTTCTTGAATCATTAAAACTTCACTAGAGACATCTATTGGTGAGATGAAAAGAAGCTTTTTATTGAGGAGAAACTCTTTTATTAGTATACGAGATCCGAACCCTGGATTATAGTGACATACATGAGAAATGCCAGAAAATATCATTTCCATTTTTATTATTTTAGCTTATAATTTGACCAGTTAATTTATTTATAACATTTTGAAAGTGTTCAAATTCTTGTTCACAAAATCTGGATTATCTCCAATTAAAGGAGTTATTTTCATTTTTTTTTGATATCTCATCAAAGATGCCGATAAAGATAAGTTTTGACATCTCATCAAAGATGGAGATATTCCAGATTTTATGAGCAAGTATTAGGACACACTCAAAATGTTGTAAAGATTATTTTTATTATAGTTTTATACATTTTAGTTTTATACTTACACGGATTTTTTTAAATATCGTACATTTCAATAAAATATATGTTTCATTCAAAATAATTAAGAGTAAACAAACAATTTCCATTAAATTTTCATGTTTTAATTTCAGTGATACATAACCGCATTTCATTATCCAATCAACTGTAAAATGTACCACATGACGTCACCCAAATCTATGAACCTGATGAGTCATATATCGGGATAGATTTATTAGTTTCTTATGTACACCCTCACTCAAAAATTCGTTAAAAATTTATCATAAAATAGTACAGTAAGCGAGAATAAATAAAGTATCAAAATACAACTTTTGTATGCTTTAGTTGTATATTTTTAATCAAAGAAACCACAAAATGAATTTAATTTGAAAAGGATTATCACATGCGAATAAGTATGAAAAAATTAAATCAACGAATATTTTACGTTTCTGTTGGTGATCTCTGGTATCGCAGACTCCCAACATATGATGATTAATATCTCATTATTAATCTAATGACTGTACATTGTTCGCTCGTACGAAACATTCAATTTTGCTCTCGATTCAATACATCAACTAACCTCCATTTGTTTCAATATGTGACCAAACTGAGATTCAAATTAATTGTTACAATTACGCTCAGATCACATACTATACAATAATGTTCATGTAATACAAATATTTATCTATAACAATAAAACCAAACAAATTCCTCTTAAACAATAAAATTTATAAAAAACATGCCTCTCAAAAGCCACCATCAAGCCAACCTATTTTATAAAGTATCTGGACGTCTACTTTTTCATTTGAACTTTTCAATTAAATTCAATTTATTCAAAAAATTAATATGTACATTACAAACAAATATTTTAGGCGTATACATTAAAAACATAAATATAAAAATAAGCAAGAAGACTCTTGTTAAAGATGTCGAAGAATCCCGCTTCGGGATACTCCTTCAGACACATAGAACAGATCATATCCAGTGTGATATTGTTCAACATAGCCGTAGCTCTTCCTATAGGCATTGCCATCGGCAGGTTGGTCCTGTGTATAGGAATGTGAAATAATCTATGCCGACGCTGTCTTAGGTAACTATCGGGAACATACAGACCAATGCTCTGGATAATTTCAGGATTATCGATCATACTGCGCAACAATAGGTAAAAATGCGTAATCAAATACACTTTCATTCTAGTATCTAAACTATTGTAGCCAAGCATACCCTGGAGAAACTCGGTCGAGTAAAGCCAAGGATAATAGCCGTTCTCGTGTAGAGATACCTCAAAAATTTCAGCACGCGAACCTGTCTTGGGAAGATGCAAGGGGGCTTGCAGCCGACAGAAGCGTTTGGAAGCACTTGATGGATTCCATATGCTCCACATCGAGAGCGGATATGATTAAGTAACAGTTTTTTATGCAAAATCTGTTTCATATCAAGCTTTGTATGTCAAATATTTAGCTGAAGATTGAAACCCAAAAATATTCCCTTTCTGGAATGTTACATAAGTATAATATACGCGTATGAATTTAACCCATTCTGCTTTACCAACTGTTCCAACTTAATTATATACGGAACTTGCTGAAATTAATACTAGCCGAAATTGTATGTAAAATTATACACGACATAATATATACGTATCTTCCTAATTCTAGGTGGGTCGTATCTACCCATATGGGTATATCCTTGTAAACTTAACTGAACTTTCTCCAAGTTAGCAGAATAATTATTATTCGTACAAGCCTACTTAGTTTGTTCAATATTTACTTTTAATTCTTTGTAACTAATCTGTTTCATCAAAAGGGGTAAAAATAAATGTAAAAGCTTTTCACTGTTTTATTTATTTTATACTACCCTGGATTGATAGATATCTGTTGCGTAGGATTCATCACCTTGGATTCGCATTATCTGTATTTGACCTATGTACGCAGCAGTTTAGCAGTATATTGCGGTATAAGTTCTAGAATCATAGAACAAGAGTCATAAAGGTGTGCTATAACAATGATAACATGATCTCAACAAAAGGACTCCGTTACTGGCGTCCAAGTGGTTTGTTTGATAAAGCATACATACAATATTGGGATGGTCTGCAAGGACATACCTTACAATGTAGACATTATCAAGCATCACCAAACATGTATAAAAGCTTCTTATTCTCCATCGTTATTCTATGGATCCCGGAAATCTTTCCGTTCCGCCGCCTGTTGCTCTTGGGATATCGAGTGCCAGCTATCACTCCACCTTTTCCGGGGTTTGCCTGGGGGTCTACGTCCTTCGGGGTTTCCTTGAAGGGCGATACGTGGATGTCTGTCTTCTGACATACTGTTTACGTCTTCATTCCAGTATCGCCTTTGCTACCGTCCCCACCTCACAATATCTTCCGTCTTACACGTGCTCCGGATATCAATGTTTCTTACACGGTCTCGCAACGTGTTTCCGGTTTTATAATAGATCGGAGAGTTTTCATCTCAGAGGTTTAAAGTAGAGATTTTATTCTAGAAGTATCTGGCTTTCCTCGATTCCATAAATGACTATTGGTCGAGCATGTTTTTAATTTATTTTCATTGATTTGAAATATTTATATTTATTTTTGCTCATTCAACGAAGCGCACTGTGCGAAAATTCATAAAAACATATTTCTCATTTAAAACCGAATTTCCATCAGACTGAAGAATTACTAGCAAATCCTGTTGCCCTCGCTTGACGGTTCGTTCTCGAGTTTCAAGCATTAAAGTGATAAATCTGAAAAGTTGTGAAGAATTTACATGAACACGACACCCCTTACGCATAAAATTCTCGAAGGCAACAGTGGAAAGCACTCAAAAACAAATTGCGCCAACTGACACACGTGTTCCGTGAAACTATTCATGAACCGTGGGCCTGAAAGCATCAATCAGTCAAATCTTAACGTGAAACGCAACCTCGATTATTTGGAGTAAACGGAAAAAAAGATGGTGGGCATAACATAAAAAAAAAACAGAAAAATATGACACTACGGAATATATAATTCATTTTCAATTAAAAATGCATCGGTTTTACCACAAAGTGACAGCCGAATCAATTAATGAAAATATATTATTCATTGATTTGGAATTAAATTTGTGTAATAACATGATGGCCGAAACGAGAATATTACAAATCGTGTATGATTTAGTTTATCAATGTAAACACGAACAGTTTTGAGAACTATAGATGATTTCATCAATGGATAAAAAAAGTCTTTTTTTGTGTGTAAACAGTAGTTTTCAAAATCAGTCGTGTTTATGTTAATAAACTCTAAAGTTGTACAAACGAGTGTTATTAAATATTACAATAAAAAAATGTACCTACTGTTAAGTAACTTTAAAATAAAAGTTATATAATTCACTTACCATGGATGTAGGCATATAGAGAAGGAATATTCCCCCCCTTGAAGGTATCCTTACTGATGCGAAAGAGATTAAGAAACGCAAAAGCAGCATATTTTTACCTTAAAATTTACCCGCTACAGGGCAGAAAGTGTTGTTTTTACATTTTGAAAAAAAGGTATTGTTAAATTATTTAAATATCCTAAATATTTTTCAAATGGAATCTTTGAGTTTGATAATGTCTTAAAAACACAAAAAAGGGGACACACATTATCACATATGTAAATAAAAGTAGTATTCAATCCAATAACCTTGTTTAATTTTAGATTATTACCAACAAAAAAACATTTATTTTTACATATTTAAAAAAAATGTATTCATGTTTGTAAATGTAGAGACTGTTTTGTATCCCGTTTTTTGTTGTTGTAGTAATCGTTTTATTTAGGCACATCACAAAAAGGTATGTATTTTTAAGAAAAATAAATAAAATCATAATAAATTCCATTTTTTAAATATCTTTTCTTACTCTTCAATATTACAAAATAGATAGATCACTTTCACACTGCTGTACTGAAGACATTGTAATTTTATGAATTTCGTACAATGAGGGATACTGACTACGACTATATCCTCGTAAAATATTACGAGAAATACTTCTAAGGCTTGTATAATAATATACCAAGAATTTGTGAAATATCTTTGTGATACGTTATAACTGAAATAACTTCCATTATTGTCATTCTATGGGAGTACCTACCCGAATAATATAAAAGTTAATTTAGATCGATTAGCTTACCCATACATCAAGACGGTAGATTGATTTAATGTTTTTTTTTAATTATTATACATATTTATTTATGTATGATTTTGTGATTTTAACAACCACCATCAATTATATCATAGTCTTAAAAGTCAAATAACTTCAGTAACAGATGTTGATGTAGTAAAAACTTGATTATTCAATTCAAACATTCAAACGTAATATTCTTATACCAAAAATATTGAAAAAGTTTTATTTTCAACTTCGTAATGATTTTGTAACATTCTTATGGTCAGAAATCACTGCTTAAAAAAATCTACCGGAAAAAATATATATTTCTATGTAGTATATTTATATGTACTATTAATACGCTTTTTAACACGAATTTAAATTTCCATTACCATTCCATGTAAAATGCAAGTACTAACAAAAAAGTCATATTTTGACATTGTTTGTGTCAAAATATAACATGTCAATCATTTTTTTATAGATACACCCGCAAAGCCTCTATTTTAGTATTTTATGTAGATGGCAAAGATAGGGAAAGTAGATGTGAAAGATATATCAAAAACAACCAGACTCATTGATAATAAATATTTTCGAATTCATTTTGCAATAAGCGGGAATCAAACCCGCGATACCAGTTTAGCAGTCGAGCGTCTACCCAACGACACCTATCGTCTACATAACTATGGAGTACAGTGAAACCTCTATCTATCGTTTTTAAAGGGACCTATTAAAATATAATATGAATGCGGGAAAACAATGACTGCGGGATTAAGAGGTCAATACCCAATCTGTATAGCCATTCGTAGGCTGAAATTCTAAGAAGAATACAGGTTTCAGATGCAAATGTATTTATTTAAAAAAAATACAAACCTGAATAGAGTTTTACAAAATATTAAGTTTATTGATCAAAATCTGTTTTTTAACTATTTTATTTTCGTAAGTCAATAGTATATTTTTGGCTTTGCAAATGGTATTTTTTTCAGCATCGGTTATTGAATGTGCGTTGTAGAAAGAGTTTCTTTCAAAGAGTGTGCACGCTTCTGGAAATGCAGGTACAGGTTGCGGCTCTCGACCTCTCCAGCTATCGGTTACAAAAGCTTTCGATAGTTTCTATCCCATACGTTGTTGTTAAATGTAAGAAAATTGAAAAGAATGTAGAAAAACGGACAAAATGTATTAAATATGCAGCTTAATTCGAACGATAAATGCGGTAAATGGTGATAGAGAAACGATCGATGCGGTTTAGTTTAGGAATAAACGACGCTTCTGGGAAAACGATTATTCGAGGAACGATAAATAAAGGTTTCACTATACTTAGTTTTTTTAAATCGAATTTTTTTGTATAAAGATATTTTTTAATTACAAAAAGGAAAATGAAATTTAACAGTTCAACTCATTAAAATATAGTAAATATTTTTTTTTTATAATTCAACCGAGTTTCTATCATCAAATTATCGTTTAGTTATTTTGTTGAATAATTTCATACATTTAGTGAGAAGTGTTAACATTTGGTCACCCCACTAAAGAAAAGAGAGATTAACTATTATTATGGTTGCAACGCTTGTTTTGTTGAAATAATGTAAGTATACCTTAAGAAATCTAAACGTGTGGAGTTCATCTAAAGACAGGTACTTTATTAAGTATTTAACATTTTTATTATTTATTCAAATAGATACTAAATTATTCACCTATGATGATATTTTTTTATAAATTTGAAAGGTATCTCAACTTAAAATGAAGCATCTATCGTTGTTTCAGACTTCCATCTTCATTTGTACAAAAATGGTCCATACTTAATCTTAAGTTGAGACACTTGTAAATAACCAACTGTCGTGAAAACATAATCTCATACTAATCTCCATTTGCAAACAGTCTCCACCTCTTCCACATTGACGCATCTCCTCATGCGTACCCGCCGATTATTCCGATTCTTGACCGTATTTCGCTCACTCCATTCAACAACGTCATATATCAAAAATCGACAAATTTCAGTTTTGCATATTCTCAGAATGCTTATAAAAATGTACTATATCCCAGCAAAAGTGGCATATTTATAATTTTATATTTACCCGCCACAGGGCAGAAAGTGTTGTTTTTGCATTTTGAAGAAAAGGTTTTGTTTTATTATTTTTTAAATACACTAAATATTTTTCAAATGGAGAAAAAACAAACCTCAAAAGGTCTGTTGCACGGTAAAAAGTTCAATAAGTGGCTTGATATTTATTTTTAATATATTTTAGTATATTTTTTAACTTTAAAAACGATCTCCTGAAAATTCAAGTGTTTTGATTAATGACGTCGTAGAAAGGAGTGCGCGATTTGAAATACTTGATCATGCCAATTTTGCCTCTCTCTTTCTCTACTCCTATTGCCAAATACCTCATATATTTGCTATATTGTCATTCACTCATTTGTCTCATATGACCGAACCATCTCAACACACCTTTATTAATTGTAACGATAAAACTTATTTCAGCCTTTTATTCTTTCTTTATATTAAACATCTATAAATAATCTTTTTACCTCACATTCGTTCGAAAGATCGCACGTCAACTCCATTCATTCTACTTTCATCCTCCTTTCGCTTCACTTCCACACATTACGGTTGAAGTCCCTTTTGATACTTTTATACTCATGCATGAACGTTTTTTCACTGTTTTGAAAAAAAAAATAAAGACCATGCTTATCCCAGACGTATATTCTTTCATTACATCACTATTCAAACGTCTATCATAAACCTTTAAACAAATCAATAACTTCAGATTTAAGACGATGTTAATTTACTTTAAAGAATTTTACACAGTTTTTGAATTTATTAATTTTTTATTTCTAAGGGAAAATCTACCGAAGAATGAGCAATTTTACCGAAATTACTTTTATTTAAAAGTGAGATAAAACACGCCCATTTAAGAGGTTTTCTCACGTCCCGCGAAGCCTACTTCTTTAGAATTTGAAAATTTAGGAGAAAAGTGAAAGTTCATAGACTTTCCCCGTATATTTGATACGCAATGTTTCCTCTAAGATCTTTCGGGGTTGTACCGTAAAATCAGGACCGCGCCGGCCCTGGTACAATAAATAATTCTTACGAGCGGACTTGCTTAGAAGTTGCCGACAATATTGTAACGTTTTGCGGGTTGGTTTGCCGGCGGTTGAAGGCAATCAGCGGGACTGTACAAAGGTAATATTTTAAGGGAAGTTTCACAAAAACACCTTCCCTTAAACAATGCGAAACGCTCTTAATACGAAATTCAAACAATGTTTCGCTAATGAACGCCCCATGAAAACATTTTGCCACCCATCCACCTAATTTCACAAAGATAAAAGCGCGAAAATGTTTTATCCTTTCCCGGCGAAATATGAGATAATTTTCAAATTGGTGTTACTACCATTTACGGGACTATTAAAATATTCAGATCAGTGGGTACATAATATTATTACAACAATCGTTGTTCATTGGATGTAATTGGATTCTTACAACGCCTGCAAATACTCTAATCTCATTAAATTTATGAACGGATTCCAATATCATTCATAACTATAAACAATAAACAATGAGTATAAGTCCCTCTCCAAGCACAAGAGTTTAATATTTTTATTGTAGAGGAACAGTGTAACTTCTATTAAGATATTATGTTAAAAGAAATGATAAGCAAATAAATTAAATTATATAATTTTCTTAAACGTATTAAATAAATAAATAAAAATTCTAACATGGATTTTTAGGCCTTACAAACAAATTCGATATAATAAAAATCACTGAGTACTTGACTGATAAGTGATTTTAGCGTTTTATTTTATACACTTTTTTGTGCGCATAAAATTAAATTAATATTTAATACAACTAGCATTACTTTTACTCCCATCACGCCATTTTCATGCAAGGATAGGCAGAGAAGATAGAATGCCACACTCTTCTGTCCTTAGAGAGACTACTTACTACTTCTTTCCTTCACATCCATGCATCTAGTCGAACATTACTTTACTTCTGACACCTCCAGATTTTAGGATTATAGGATTTTTGGATTATAGGATTCAACTTTGTCAAACAAGAACTAGCAAGTGAAAGGAATCCAAGAACAATTCATCTTTATATCTTTAAAAAAATAATGTAATTTGTAATAATGTGCAATAACGGGCAGAAAGGTGAACATTTCAGAAGTGTATAAAGTGATCTCTTAAGCCAGCTTAATGCCAGGTCGTTAGCCCTAGGATATTCGGGCTTCCTACTATAGTCTTTTATCGTTTAAAAACGAAAAATGTGCTATCTCAAATTGGGACGCCTTTGTGATTTTGATAATAATAATATAAATATTTCGCAATGAAGATTTAACTAAATAGACGGAAGAATTGTTGGTTAAGATACGAATTTGGAAATTAAAAATTAGTTTCCATCTCCCCGTATACGTAAAGCATTCGTTAGACATCAAAGTTCGCAATAAAACCATGATTTTACGTTGATTTTTTTTTGCGTGACGTTATTTTACGTCGAATATTATTAATAGATTTATATTATCCACTGACACTTCGTGATGGAGTTGCATTTTTAATTTATTATTAGATTAAAACCAATATTTTTAGCTTTTCCACTTTTTTTCCAAAAAAAAAAGAATATTATTAAAATAAAATGAACGAGGAAAATTTTACCCTTTTTCAGGATTTCGCAAACAAGCGTCCAATTAAAGCCGTATTGTATGTGTATTTAATTTACAGCCATTGAAGAAAATGTCCGCGTTGTCTTTAGCACAGTTCGGAGGTGAATCCTGAATGTTCTTTAATTTGTGTAAATAGTCCTGCTGGCCTGGTCGCTTGGTGGAATTAAACCGCCTTCGGTTCGCAAAGCCATAGAAAATAGACATTTCAGCTGGAATTTAAAGCTGCAATCGCAGCACTAAAGTTGGACCAACAGATTTAACGACATTTTAGAGTAAATATTTTATAAATACCCGTCGTATACATAATTCTTTTGATGATAATTAGATCAAATACTGATCAAAATTTTAATTAGGCTTGTATACTCTAATGCAAGAAAAAACCCAATGAAAAATAAATGTATATTTTTTTATTGATATTATATTTCAACATGTATGAAGAAGAATATAGACTGTATTTTCAAGAATATTGAATGTATTTCGCAAATACTTTGTGGCATATTTTATAAACTTTATAAAATAAACCAACTTTGTTTGAACCACTTTATCCAACCGGTTTCGACAAAAACCCAACAACATCCTCAAAATTTATGTACTAATTCTAAAACATTGAAATACTCATAGATAAGTTAAAATTTATTACCCTTCCCTAACGATACCGCAAGCTTCCACACACTCCGTACACCATATGAAAATATGATTTTAAAAATTCCTAAATGCTGCTTTTATTGATCATTGCGCAGCGAAAACGTCAACTCCGGACGACAACTTGTGAGCTACAAATGGAATCGTCCAAAAACAGTTTTTGGTTATGTCATTTTCAAACGAATATGTAGATTAAGTGGACTGACTAAAATATTTCGATATTATACATAAAACAGAACATACTGAAGCATGTAACATTAAATGATATTATATAAGTTTTATTTGGATGGCAAAAAAAATACAACATTTTGAGTGTGTCCAAAAATACAACACTTGTTCACAAAATCTGGATAATCTCAGGATAATTACAGGAGTTATTTTCATATTATTTTTTCACATCTCATCAAAGATGAAGAAGAATATGGAAGTCTGGGCATTTACAGGGCTGACGACCGTCATAGGCTTTGAATTTAAGTAGTGTGGTTGTCAATTTAGATTTGGTGAATGTTACACGTATGTAAAGTGATCACTTAAACCAGCCTATGACGGTCGTCAGCCCTGTAAATGCCCAGACTTCCTTCATCTTTGATGATATGTCAAAAAAAATAATATGCAAAAAAATATAATTACGTCTCGTTCCTGAAACTATGCCGTTTAATTTTTTCCGCTGCATAATAAGTAAAGCGTTTAAATATATTGTTTCCACCGCAAAATTATTTTCGCAACACAAGTTTGCATAATGATTGTTATTACTGTGTACGGTTTTCCCTCTTGACCGAATTTTTGGTCTACCATGACCGCAGCTAGTTTTTATTACTTAACATATGCAAACGTTTGTAGTCGTTGTTGCTCGTATATTTTCTTCTAGTTTCATCATATTTAAATTTAATCAAAAATAACAGACTAAATTAAAACTGTGAAGTTTTATATTGCTCATAAAAAAGTTGCATATTGTCAAATTTAACTCCTCAATCATAACGCATAATAATAACAATAAACATCATGGAATTTTTAAATGTACCTTAAAAATTGTGTAAATTATCTTTACACATAATGTTTTATATTCTCTTTTATCTAAATACCGATATGATTATTTAAAGAAAAACATGTTTTAATAAAAAATAAGTGTTTCCTTAATCATTTTAACATGTCTTACCACAAAGTAAATGCCGAAACAATAAAGAAAATATTTTAATAAATGTTTGTTTGGAAATACATATTTGGTTTAAAATACATTTTTATACAAATACTGGATTAAGTTCCGAAAAGTTTTTTAGTATATATTGAAATATGTGAATATTTAGAAAAAAAAATAGCAGGCATACAAACAGGATTTAACTCAAATAACAAAAAAACAACAGATGGCGACATGAAAATTTTAACTTAAAATTTTTTGTTTTTTTTTTGTAAAATGGTTGTTAATTACATACAGTGTAACCACTGAAACCAGCCAATAACAGGTTACAGGCCTTATAAATACCCAAACTTCTACATACCCTTCTAATTTCTTACTCGTTTATGTCAAAATATCAATTAATTGTTATTTTTCTTTTCTTTTTTAGATATTTCGGGAATGGTTTATCGAGAGACAAGCTGTTGAATAAGACAGGTAAGAAAAATTATCGCGTAACATTTTTGATACAAATGTTTCAATTAAATGACAATACATCATTAAAATGTATTTTTTGACTGAAACACTTTAAAGGTAGAATGATTTTTGTGAGTAAAATGTAATTATATTATTTTTTGACATCTCATCAAGGATGGAGAAGAATTTGGAAGTCTGGGCATTTACGGGGCTGACGACCTTCATAGGCTGGTTTAAGTGATCACTTTACACACGTGTAATGTTCACCAATTCTACCCATTATTGACAACCACACTACTTAAATTCTTGGAAGTTCTATATATGTGAACCAACTTTGAAACATTATTCTTGAATCACTAGAACTTCACTAGAGACATCTATTGGTGAGATGAAAATATGAATATAACTCCTGTAATTGGGGATAATCCAGATTTTGTGAACAAGTATTTGCGCACACACAAAATGTTGTTAAAATGTTATTATTCTAGGAATTCCAGCCAATTTTTCCTTTATATTTTAATTCCTACATAAACTTCATTTTATTAAGAACCAAAATATTTTAGGAAAAAGTACTTACATGTGGCATTAACGATCTATAAACATCTACCAACACGTGTGTAATAAAATTTCAACCCAAAACCGTCGAAAACAAATTCTCATAAAATTGTTATGGCTCGACCATTATTTTTTTATTTTAATATTTCAACAAAAATAATTTTACTGATTTTATTTTTAATTAACGACACTAGAGCTTAGGTTTTAATGGCACTGCTAACTGTTATTGGCATAAAAATAAATTTATATAAATCTCGACGATTGGTTTTTATAAAATCTTCTACAAAGCCTTTTACTTTTATGGTTTTTAATAACCAACTGACTAACTGACCATCACGCCTCTTTCCGCAGGAGTAGGCAAAAAGAATCGTTCGCCACATCACTCTGTTTTTGCGAACATTCTTAGCCTCTTCCACATTCATTCATCTCATCATACAATGCCACCGATAATTTCCACTTCTGAATTGATCGCATTCAAGTAATTGAAGTATTTGATCATGTTTTCAGTGGTCTTCTTTTGCTGCTATTTTAAACTGCATTCGCCTCATAAATTGGTTTTAGCATAATTTTGTTACTCATTTGATTCACATGTCCAAACCATCTTTAAACACCTTTCTTAATTTTATTTCAGCATTGCATCCTTTCTTTATTTCACCATCCTTTATTTTACATGGTTTTGCCGCATATTCGTCAGAGAGATCGCATTAAGAGTGCATTCAGTCTACTTTTATCTTTCTTTATCAAACTTCATGATTCACTATTAACCTATTCATGACCCTATTGTGAACTTAAGATTTTGTTGTAAGGTTTTTAAGCTGTTGTTTTTGTTTTAGAGCTTTTAAGGGACTTAAGTGGTGTTTATGAATATTTATTTATTTTAATTAAAATGTAACTTTGTTTTAAAATCACCTTTAATATTAAAAGTGATTATAAAACAAAGTTGCATATTTAGTTAGTGCTTCAAATAAAAATTACATTTATTTATGACAATATTTCCACCAAATTATTACTTACATACTTGAATTCTTGAGTTGATTGACGATTGATTTTTGATGAAATGAAATTCTTTAGACTGCAACCACGTAGCCTCAGTTAATTACAACAACAACTATTTAGATGTCATTTGTCATATTTTGTGTTGTCTTCAATTGTTTGGTATATTCACTGAATATTTAAAAAAAAATCAGTTATTGCTCAGGAATCAAAAATGCGTTATCTCGTAAAAGTAAAAAAATATTTTTAAAAAATGATTATTTTAATAATTATTTAACCTGAATGGCATTTTCGACGATTTGTATACATTTTAAAATATTCAATAGCGATATACCATCCGATATTCAACAAAAGCTTCGAATGAATAAATTAAAATATATCTAACATATACATCTAGAATTGGCATTCGTGTTTTAAAATGCCTTTTTAAGCCCCTTTTATTCAGAATTTTCATTAGTTCAATGCATGTCAATCGTTTTACGTTCTCTTTCTAATCAATCAGCCTTATACCGTACCCGTAAAGGTTGTATTTCCATCTACGGGGCCTAAAAATACGATCGTTGCTGCAGTGAAGTGAGTCTAGCCTCCAGCCCGTAAATCTGACGTCATAAATCTGGCCGTTGCGCTTGGATGCAGTTAACTGCAAGTGATGGCTTTACTAGTACTAGTCGTAGGCTATAGACCACTACGAAACTGGCATACTCCATATTCCCTGCTCTGGGGGTTCTTGAATAACACCCCCCAAATACAGGAGGGATGCAAATACAACGGCACTTTACATAATATCCGTGCATGGTGTCTACGTACATAATATTTTATTTTATTTATTTTAAACTCTTTTGCATTATACAACATAATATAAATCCAAGTACAAAAAAATAGATATATAAACACAAAAAAAGATCCCATAAAAGTATGGCCTGTGTGTGGGTATACCTACATTATATTTAAGGTTATAGAAAAGGGCACTGGCAAGAATACAAAGATATTATAAACAGTAAAATAAGATTAAAAGTGTTAATTTAAACTACAAAACTTGACTTTAACAGAAAATTAAAAATTAAAAGTTATCAAATATGCATATAGTTGTAGATCTGTTTTTTCAATAAATAATTAAAGCAACATTTAATAATAACAACACACTTTCCATAGTATTCATTGACTTGAAATTAATATTGTGGAATGATAAGTTGATTATTAAACACTTATATTTGAGCACAAATTGAGTTTTATTTTACAGGACTAGTTTCGAAAACTACAGATGTTTTCAACGGCTGGTGCTCAGAAAAACTAACTAGCAAAAAAATCATTCATGTATTGGTAGAATTGGGTGGGGTAATAACTTAATGGGGGAGTTAAGGAGTGGGACTTGGTTTAATGGGAACATAAATAATAATGGTGAGAAATTTTTGGAAAGCATATTACACTACACACCTCTACCAATATCTAAATAGTTTTTGTGATCACCTACCGATGAAATATATAAAAATATCTGTAGTTTTTTAAACTAGTCGTGTAAAATAAAACTCAAATGGAATGTATAAAGGGCACTGCATATCATCTAAATAATGTTGCATCAATCATTTAAAAGTTACAGACAAGACATTTTGGGCTTTAGGTACCAGTCTAGGGTAGTATTAAATAAATATTTCAGTAAAAAAATAAGATATTTTTATTTTGACCATTTAATTTTTCAAATCTTTAATTCAATATTGTGTCTAGAAATGGGTGTTTCTCCCTAATACCCTACTTAACGCTTGTACGCCTGTACGAATTCTCGTAGAAGGAACATGCTGGTAGCTAGTAGCTAGTTCTTGTTTGAGGTGCTGACAGCCTCCCTCGATACCACCCGAAATACATACGTTTCTACCCTCAACTTTATAACACAGAAGCTTTAACTTTAAAAATGTAATTTTGATTTGATTTTTTTTTATCATTTAGCAGTTAATAAGATCATTTTAAATAAAATAAAAATACTCGGTAAATATCATTATTTCTTTAAAAAAAAACTTCTCTGACATGTTTCGATGACTTCGGCGTTCGTTATCAATCGCCTTACGTTTTTCAAAAAAAAAATTAAAAAATGTCATTTTCTGCAGCTTTTTTTTCTATAAAACTTAATGTCAAACTTTCAAAGCAATTGGTGAATTTTAAATTTTGAACATACCAATATTTTCATTTTTATTTCTAATCGTTGAATTCCCTTTTTGCCAAATATTGTTTACGTAATATTTCACAATAATTTAACAAAACAATAAATTTTAAATAAAACAGTTATATTATACCACTTTGAAAAAAAATCGTTTCAACTTGTTTCGGAAGCTAGAGATGGTTCTTTCTACATCTATCGAAGGCAGCATCAATTTTTACTCATGTGGTAAAAAATAAGAGTTTTATTTATAATTTTATCACGTCTTACCACAAAAAGAAACAATAAATATTTGGAAACTATTATTAATGTATTATGCTTAAAATTTTGTCACGTATAAAACAGGTTTAAGAAACTTTAACCGTCAATATCGTCTCAAATTCACATTGAAATGTGCATTTAGCATCATTATTAAATATCAATATAAAAATGACATCTACATTAATAACAACTTTGTAAAATGGAATCTATAAATAAAACGAATTACTTGCTTGTAAAATACAAATGTTTTCGTCCGACAAACGCTTTTCTGAGATTAAGGTTATCAATTGAACCCTCTTATGTGGGCATCAATTATAACTAACTAAACTGCCACTTCCCAGCAGGGGTAGGTAAAGGGAACAGAACACCACACCACCCTGTCTTTGCAAACATTCGCATTTTTCCCATAAATGCATCTCTTTATACGATACACACCTGCCGATTATTTAGCTCTTATCCTGATCCCTTTCATGGATTTGACATACTAATCATGCCAAGTTTTCCTCGGTCTTCCTCTAAATAGGCAAAGGCAAAAATTATCTTTTTCAAAATTCTTCTGGTCATATTCCCTTAATATTTGATAGAATGATAAATGCTTAAATATGTAAGCATCTTTAGATGATTATTTAAGCCTGTGTCGCAAAGGCATGTAATGTTTTTATGTATTAATTTTAAATCAAACACAGATTTTTTGAGTCTAATAAGCTGTATTTTATTAACAAAAACACATAACAAATTATATTGTGACAATTGTTTCGCCTTGTTAGGGCATTATCAAACGAATATTGCATGTAATGTTTCATAAATCTTAAATAAATTATTCAAATGTTGTTGGAATGTAAAACTTACTATTTTCAAGACAATAAGTACCTAAATATTACCTAATGAAATACGAGTAAAGTCACGATCAAAGTACTTAAGAGATTCAAAATATGGATTCTGTATCAGCTGAATGAAGCTTCAAGATAAATTCGAGATGACATTGGCAGCTAAAATTTAATTAAATTTGAGTACATCTCGTATATTATTTAATATATATTAAAAAATTAAAATTCAAAAACATTGAACTAAAAAAATAAATTCAAAAATTGTTGTGATATATCAATTTGCCAAAAATAAATCAACTTATATAAAATAAAATGTAAATATTCGTGAGATCAAAATCTTGGATCTCACTCTCTAAAGTAATTCACCTCTAGCATACATATACAAACAAAAATGTATAGATAACGTTGAGTAGTTTTGCAGCACCATCTGTTGAACATAACACCAACACACGCAATACGAAACATTTGTCATTGTACTCAGCATCCTTCTTGATAGCTGTCAATATGTTTTATTGCATTCTTGTTTTATAGTAAAAATAAAGTATTATTTTTATTAGTTCCCAAGCACTCCAAATTAATTAAATTACATGTGTGGTTTCTGATATCTTTCTTTTCCATTTAAACGGACTGAGCCACAGAAACGTAAGGCAGAGTAGGTACAACTATACCTTTATTGAAATCAGACTTTAATTTCATTGAATTGTTCAATATGAATATGCCTTAACGCATTTACACATTTTATAGAGATTTTTGTACTTTATTGTGGACATATTGATTTATGAAGTTTTAAATGTTGACATATAATACTTATATTAAGAAAATACCATCACAAATTAATTCAATTATGAAGTGATGAAAATGCATAACACTAAAAGCATTGAAATTATTCCGTGACTACTCATAGATACTTCAAAAATTAAAATATATATTTTGTATATTAATTTAAAAATACATCTGGAAATTCTTTCTATTGTGTCCATTTTAAAGGCTTTTTTAATGCTTATACCATGATCTACATGTAAAAAAATAATATTAACCTTTATAATAATTTAAAAATGCGTTTTTAGAGGGCAATTAACTTTTTTTAATTAGTCCAAAAATCGCATTTGCTCTCCCAGATTTTTTTAAATAAACCGGTATTATGCCTCACCTGTATATACGAAGTTGGATGTTTAAATGTTCCAATCCATTAGTTTCAACAACCTCGTATTCTGTTATCCTGGTTGTTATTTGCGATTTTAAGTGTTAAAAGCTTCCTACTTTAAGCTCTGCATTGTGACTTGGCCAACGTGCGGTATTTATGGCGTCAATTTCTTACTGTATTCACCAAGCATTTTTATCACATATTTAACCGTTGCAATTATTCCACAAATTTCAGGACACAGTTTATGGTGTTTTTATCTTCATGTCTTGTAAAATAAGACCTACCAAAAGTTTTGTTTATTTTTACGGTGATTTGGTATCCTTAATTTCGTTTTCTTTCTGCACATATCAAAGTAAGGTTAAGGATTAAGGTTTGATTTATTTATTATTTTGAAATCAAACACTAATTATTTGAAACTTCGTAATTGTATTTTTTTTAAAAAACCGAAAAAAAACGTGTCAATTGTTTCGCCTTGTTATGGCAGATATTTGCATGAAATGGATTTCTACAAATAAGATTTTATTATGAAGAGGTGTTTTTGGTAGGTTTTTTTTCCATTGAGCAACAAGCGTTATGTTTTTAGTGTGCGGTACGAAGAACAAATAGGTACAACTATTATTCCTAATACTGTATATACATATTTTCATACACACGTATTTTTCTTTAAGCTGAAAATGACTCTTTAAAACCAAATTAAGTTGATGAAAGTATTTTTTGATTTTTTTAAATAAAATATTTCAATACATTATAAAGACATATCAAAAAATATAATTATAAGAATGTCACCAATATAAATTCATGTCAAATCTCGCACATAATATGATCTTGCGAATTTAGTTAGTAATTATATAAATTATTGATTTTTCTTTGAATACACTCACAATAAACATTGAATTACGTTCTTTCCCATGAGAAAATTCAAATATTGTTAAAATAGCCCAATTCAATGAAGGTAATTTTTTTATATTTTTTTTTAATTTACTATTTTATACATCAAGAATAAAGAATATTACTGAGAAAAAGGAATGATAAATACAACTTTCAAATTTTAATACGTTATTTTTTTTAAATCTAGTTATCGACCAGTGGCCTTATTTTTTGTCAAGTTTACATGTTTTCCATGAGGACTGAAAACCATAAATTTTCCATTAGCTCGTAAACTTTATTTATGATTAATATATGTTTCCCTTGAGGAAAACAGGAAATGAGTATGACATAAACAGCCTTCAAAGAAAATATCACAAAATTCTAAAAGCAACTTGACATATACTTTTCATAGATAATATAATTTTTAAAGTATGTTATTTTTTTTATTAAACTATGATACTAGAACCACTCTTTTGAATACACAACTTATTGATGATATTATTTATGATATTATATATATATATATATATATATATATATATATATATATATATATATATATATATATATATATATATATATATATATATATGTATAAATATATATATATATATATAATTTATATATATATATATATATAATGTATATATATATAAATTCTAATCAAGTAATGGTTTTGTTCAACCAGTCTGACGTTTTTCAGTATTTAAGAGTGTTTTCATGCCTTCCATTTGTTTAAATCGATAATTTTGCTTAATTATTTTATTAAAATTAAACACTTGAATAGTCCACTTAATCGAGTTTTATTTTTATTTACGACTAGTTTCGACGATTGTTTTCATCTTCTGGTACAAATTAAAATTAGTGAATGAAAATATATTTAGGTGTATATATAGGTTAATAAATATAGGTAGGGGGGTTAAGGAACAACAAAGGAAATATTGATAATAATAGCGACGTATTTTGAAACAGTATATTATTAATTATTGTTTTATCTGAATTAAATTTTTTATGTATTTTTAGAAGATGAAAACAGCTGTCGTTTTCGAAACTTGTCGTAAATAAAAAAAAAACCCAATTATGGATTATTCAAGTGTTTAATTTTAATAAAATAATCATGTCATTCCACAAAGTTAATGCCGAATCAATTAATAATATAATTTTGCTTAATTTAAAACATGTTGATTATTTTTTCCACTTAATGCACCTTCAACCATGTCTATTTCAAATATTCCCAAATCCGAACGACAAACTATTTGTGTTAGTAGTTACTTAGTTTTAGTTTGAGAACCAATCAGGACACATTATCCGTATCATGAATAGCCGCTATGGGGCTCTGATGCTAGTGCAATTTAGGATCATTTACCTTCAATCGATTAGAAACCCCTATTCACACGGTAATTACATACCAAAACGACTAGGTAAGTGAATAATTAATCAAATCGTGATTATATATACCTTGGATAGGATGAATTTACTCGATACTTCATAATTATGTTTAAAATAAAGACTTTGAAATAAAGGGAGAAAAAATGCAATATTTAGAGAAAAAGCCGTAGACAAACGACCACTAAAAGTAGAAATATTATTTTCATTAATTGATTTGGGAGTCACTGTAGTAATATCTTTATAATTGAAATTTTACTTCGTAAATACTACTTCTTAAAATCTATTGTGACACGTGTTTCAACACATTCCGCATCCTTTTGGTACGGTGTTTGAAAATAATCCAGAATCCATCGAAGCACGCGTCACAATGGATTTTAAGAAAAAGTGATAAAAAAATCTTAGTATTATCTGTTACTAAATTTTAAGTATCGTAAATATATAGTATTGAGTCTTATCTGATTTTTCACACAACTGTATCAGTATTAGATAAATGTATGAAAAATCGATGTATGAAAAAATTTACATTAAAAAAATATGCATGGATTGTAAAGCTAACTTTTGAATACTCAAAAAATTATTGAGAAAGTTAGCTTTGTACTGATTTTTTTTAGGTAGAACTGCATTTTATATAATATAATAAAATAATAACTCTACAGTTTTTCACTCTTTTATATTACATATTTAACCAGTGACTGGGTTTTGTTGTTACCGACACCAATCAGATGATCTCGGTAACGACGAAACCCGTTCAATTGGAAAAAAGTCATACTTACATATTTCCAAGTATAAATGAGTATTTTTTGTATTTTCGCTTTTTTCTTATATTTGAAATTGAAATTGAATCGTCATTTTATTTTAAAGTAAAATGAATATTTCTATTTTTTTTTTCACCACACAAAAGTCAAATTACGTTTTATTAAAATATTAGAAACTAAATTGTCCTTTCTCGCATCGTCGGTTATGATCCTAAAAGCGACATCAAGCGTAACTAATCGACTTCAACTATAAACAAATTGAATAATACAAAGAAATAAATTATGAATATATATAAATAAATACCACTTTTGAGTTTATTAATATAAATACGACAAGTTTTGGAACAGAGATGTTCTCGAAACTAGTCATTTTTACATTAATAAACTTATTAGTGGTCTAATGCAAATGTTTTATTTTATATTAAATCATTATGTTATCCCACAAAGTAAATTCCAATCAGAAAAATAATAAAATATTAATAAATATGCGACATGTAATTCTACCGGATCAATTCATTAATGCGATAGCTATTTCGCCTTGAGAGCATAATCAAACTGTGTCTAAACCACTACGTTCACTTTGAACGCAATCGGTTAGTACCATTTTTTTCTTACAATCTATTGTCATACGTGTTTCGATGAATTGAACATTATATTTGAACTCACTTATGATATTGAATGGATCGAAACACGTGTCACAACAAACTCAAAGAAAAAGAGATATTTTCTAAGATTTTTTTTAAACTAAACAGATTTCTCAAACGAATGTGCGGAATAAACGATATAAGAGATAAATATTTGAATGGCGATAAAATGTATAAAATCAAGGCTGAGAAAAGCATTATCGATAAAAAATTTTAAAAAATGAGTAAATTTAAAAAAAAAATGTCACTGTGGTAAAATCCATGCATTTTTTATTATAAGTTTTACATAGTAAATATCACTATTTATATTAATAATGCATAGTGGTTTTTACTTAGTAAAACTTAACTTAAGAAAGGTGTGTTGAGATGGTCTGGACATATGGATTGAGTGTGTGAAATGTTTGGCAAGACAGATTGGTGTGGCATTCTATTCTCTCTGCCTACGTAATAGTTAATGGCCTGCGTGATAGTTGATTTTTTTTTCAAATTAAAAAAGGTAAATATTACCACACATTGATCACCTTGCTCAGTATTTTCAGAGAATCTTGTAATTTTTGGCAGCACTGAGCATAAAAACATTTTTCTTTGTAATGACTAACTCACGTGTAACAAATACCTGAAATGACGTGCGCTTTGTCGTGTTTAGAATGCATGAAACTCCGAATCTGAAAAAATCCCGAAAAGCCTCGCCGAAAATCTGGCAACGAGGTGAAACGCCCGCTTCTCTCGCAAAACATCCGACTAGATTAAACATTTACCCAACATATTACACGCAGTAAGAATGTGTGATCATATATTACTAACAAAACAAATGGTGTCATGCCATCATCGTGCAGAACGCGTGACAATATTAGCCTAAGGGATTACAGGTGTAACTAGGTTGCTGACACCTGCGAAAGGGCGCTTTCACATTAGGGTCCATTTTCACAAAGACGCACACATTACCATATACGCAGTGTCGCGATTATAAACAACAAACAAAAGATTTTCTTCTCCTTCTTTTCCTTATTAGATATGAAAATAATCAAAGCCGATGATCGAAAGCAGAGTATACAGTTATAATATTTATTGATTTTACTTTTACTTTGTGAAATGACATGTTGATTATAAAAAAATAAACATTTGTATTATACCACGATAAGAACCCAATTGCTCAAGTTTTGTGATCATCTGTCGATGAAAACATCTGTAGTTTTTGTGTGAAATGAAATATAACTCAATTAGTGGTCTAATACAAGTTAAATTTTATATTATAAGCATGCAGTTGGCAAAAGTGAGATGAAATGCTATTCTTCAGGAAAATGTGAGGCAAAATGATATATGATAGATATTTGAATGGTGAAATAAGGAAAGAATGCAAGGCTGAGATAAGCACCATCGATAAAATTTTTAAAAAAAGTGTTGAGATGGTTTGAACATGTAAAACGAATGAGTAGGAAAAGAGTAGAGAGGAAAAGAGTTGGGAAAGAAGCAGAGGAAGACCGAGGAAAATTTGGCATGATCAGGTATGTCAAATACTTCTACAAAAAAAAAGCGGCCGGATCAGGAGTTATAAGCAATAATCAGTGGGTATGTTTGAGGAGATACATGAACGTGGAAGAAGCAAATAATATTTGCAAAGACTGAGTGGTGTACAGTTATTTTCTCTCTGCCTACCCCTGTGGTTAATCACCGTGATAGTCAGTTATTTGATTAGATCTGAAAATTTTGTTTTTTTTTTCCAAGAAAGTGACTCCTGTGATGTTAACGCCCAGCTATCCTACCATCTCTTTGGTGGTCTTCCAGGTAACCCGATTGTATCTCGTTACCTTCTTTGTATAGGATTCTTGATTCAACCTCCCTGTTGACATGGTCTCTTTAAAATCTTCTTCTTTCTCTACTCTAGAGTAGAGAACGAAGAAGATTTTCGTCCAAAACTTCGTTCGATTATAACTATTAAAATACAGTTTATAACATTTGTGTACCTACAAATATTTCTACATAATTTTAATATTGTTAAAATATTAAGAAATTAAATTATCGGTTCTAATGTAACTCAAATAATCAGGAAATAATATAAATTCAATATTACTGTACGAGGAAATTAATATTTGAAAATTCATAAAAAAGTATGTATGAAACATTTCAAGAACAAATAAGTATCAAAATAATTTCAAGAAAGAAAAAAAAAGCAATAAACAAAACACATTTCTTGCTCAAATTTTCAAATAAAAATAACTGGAGGCATTTGTCTCCATTTTTATTTAGACTTCTACCTTTTTATTACATTTTATCGTTCCTTCAAATCTTGGAAATCTAAAATGTCGGAAATTCACAGATCTTCCAACATTTCAATTCGACGTAAAATATTTGACATATTATCCTTAAACACTTCATCTCTTCGTTTGTAAACCATCTACATTTTCAAACTCAACCATCGTTACATTTATATTCACATTGACTGGTTACTGTCAAAACGATGTGTCTCTTGTACAGATGTAAAGAAGATACGTCGTTTTGAATCAAACAGTAATTTTTTTAAATCAAGGAATGCCATTTACATTGCCACCTGATATTAAATTTTAAAACATTTTATGTGGAAACAATATGTCTTTATTCCGTGTTCACTTAAATATCGTAATAATATTATTTTTGACATCTCATCAAAGATGAAGAAGAATATGGAAGTCTGGGCATTTACGGGGCTGACGACCGTCATAGGCTGGTTTAAGTGATCACTTTACTCACGTGTAACATTCACCAATTCTACCCATAGTTGACGACCACACTACTCAAATTCTTGGAAGTTCTGTATATATGAACCAATTTAGAAACCTTGTTCTTGAATCACTAGAACTTCACTATAGACATCTATTGGTGAGATGTAAAGAAGCTTTTTACTAAGCAGAAACTCTTATTCTTCTTCATCTTTGATGAGATGTCAAAAAATAATATGAAAGTAGCTCCTGTAATTGGAGATAATCCAGATTTTGTGAACAAGTCTTTAGACACAATCAAAATGTTGTATCATAATAATAAATAAATATCCCCAGTAAAAGTTTTTAACGTATGTATAACATATCAGTATTTAAAAAAAAAGGAAGAAAAATATCCCTCTCCAAGCACAAGAGCTGTCTCTTTTTTAGAGAGACTCAGCGCAATTAAAATTATTAGATTATGTCAAGTAGAAATGTATAAAAATTGTATGAAAAATTTAACTTTATTTAATTAAATAAAAAATACTATTAATAATTGCTTTTCAACATTGATTGCTTGATCTAACCAGTTGAAGCTTAACTCAAAAACCATTATTCTATTTACTGTAACTGCAGACAGTTGGTAGAATTCCATATTTAATTGTTGGGTAATATATCCAAAATAAAACAAGGTTTGTTGGATATATTACCCAACAACCATTATTCTACCCGTCACGCGTTTCGTGCGTATGACGTTGCTTACATTATCATGTAATACGTGTGAATGGACCTTAGTGCGACCCATGAAAAAGTGACACCGTAAAGATAAAATGTTGTCTGACAACATAACCTCACTCCGTCACCGGGTATCTCCCGCCTTCATAAATATAGAGAGGGATTTTTACATTTATTAAGCGCTCTGAATAGGTTTTATCGTTATTTCTAGTAGAATGGTCACCATTCCATCCGAATTGAATTCCAAAAACCAGTCTAATTGTGCGAAATTAATTTGACGTAGTACGTTGGAACGGTACAATGAAAATGGGTTTAGATGAAATATGAAAAAATCCGATTTGGCTATATTTCAACGTCATTTTAAAAAATGCAAAAATATCATGGTTGACGTACTGTTTTGTATCTGATGTTAGCACGTTTCTCTAAAAAATATTAAGAATATGATATTAATACTTGACCGAAAGAAGAAGCGAACTATTTCTTAAACTAATTTCATCCATTACTTTCACAAAAAATTTAATATTGTATTTGTATTCTTTTTTGAGAAATGAGTATATAACTGTAATTTTATTACTAAAACCACTACTACTACTACTACCATCACGCCGTTTCCCCGCAGGGGTAGACATAAAGGATAGAACGTCACACTCTTCTGTCCTAACATGCACTTCTCGCCTCCTTCACATCCATACATCTAGTCATACATGCCCTCCGATTACGCAGACTTTTGACACCGCCAGATTTTAGGTTCCGATTCATCTGATCGTGCCAAGTCTTTTTCGGTCGTCCTCGTTCTGTTTTCTCTCTCACATTCGCCACATATATTTTCTTAGTCATTCTCTCACTATCCATTCGCTCCACATGTCCACCGACCGTAAAGAGCTCTTCCTAATCTTTTCAATTATTCCTTGTTCAGCCCTACATTATTTTCTTATTTCCTTTTAATTCTGTCATACAATGATTTTCTACACGTTCGTCTGCGGGAGCGCACTAAAACAAAGACTTAATCATATCACTGGCATACGAATCTAAGTAATATAACCATGAATCACTTGTGTAATATTACCTTAAAATACTTATTTTATATTTTTTATCAGCAGTACGGCTGTCCAAATATAAAACACAGTAAGGGACATTTTTTTGTAGTATGATTTTTTTGCATTTTTGGACTAAATAGAGTCTACTTAGTCCATAAATGAAAAAAAAACCTACTACAAAAAAATGTCCCTTACTATGTTTTAAATTTGGACAGCCGAGTAGTATAAAGGTAAAAAGATTTATACTGTTAATCTGTCAGATGGTGTTTTTTTTTTCTTTATTATTATTAACGACCTTCCTAACTCATGTTCTCTTATCCTTTTTCTCATCTCATCCGTTTGTCTTTGTCATTGTGTAACCTTTTTTTTTCACTGTCGTTTTTACATTCTTCTTACATCATTTATTATTTCCGTATTATTTATTATGTACAAATATTGTCTTGATTACTTGTTTTATTATTTTTTATAGACAAAAGTAAAGTATTTGAGTTTTTTTAATGAAATACTTAACTTGAAATAAACATAATCTTATAAAAATGATGATATATATTTATACGATTTAAAAAATACACAGACTTCATCCAGACTCCCCCCACATCGCACTGTACGGCCAACCCCATGGTAGATGACTCCCGGGCGGACCACCAAAGAGATGGGTCAATAGCTGGGAATCGACGTCGCAGGAGGCTAATCCCTCTTAAAAATAGGCCGCAAGGCCTATAATAAGAAGAAGAAGAAAAAATACACATTTTACGATGTTGAAAAAAATAATGATGAATATATGAATATTTGCGTCATATTTTATTTTTACAAACAACGTTAAGCTCAATAAAAAAATTAAAACAAAAACAAAGCATAGTTCTGAAAATAATAATCCACATACTTGATTGAAATACATGACTTATTTAAATGCAGAAACAAAATTAAATTTCATATACTGAAAAAGCTTTACATTAAAAAAAACTCGTTGAATAAAAAAATATAGTCACTTTTGGATAATATTAAGATAAAGAATTTTTCATCTTTAAATTTTGACTATTTCCAAATATTTGTTTGCGAATACTTGATATTATAACAAATAATTAACAAAACATAAATAACAAATAATTTAACAATTTTTCTTGGCATTCTTACCATTATAGTATTTCTAGGATTTTTTATTACTATTTATGAAATAATAAAATAAAAAAATCTAACGACAGTAGATGACAGTAATGAATTTTGTATGTGAAATATCGCTCACTCCTTTCAAGAACGTCATAAATAAAAAATCGGCAATTTTCAGTTGTGCGTGTTTTCGGAATGCCCAGAAAATGTACTAGATGAGGCATATTTTTAACTTAATATTTACATATTTTTAACTTAATATTTACCCGTTACAGGGCAGAAAATGTTGTTTTTGCATTTTGAAAAAACAAAAAAAGAAAATGTAGTGTCTAATATTTTTTTTTAATAAATTAAATATTTTTCAAATGGAGAAAAAACATTCAGGTTTTACCTAAAAAGTTGCACAGTAAAATGTTCAATAAGAGGCTTGATATTTATTTTTAATACATTGTTTTATATTTTAAAACATGAAAAACGTTCTCCTGAAAAATCAAGTTTTTTGATTTACGACGTTCTTGAAAGGAGTGAGCGATATGTATATAATAGCTGTAATAAAAAAATACAATGTTACAATATATAATACAATCCTAAAAATATCTCGTTTCAAATCACTAGAAACAGGGTATAGTCGATGAAATGTATGATATTTATTTTTAAAGGTTTCATTTGACATTTTGTGTTGAGAATCTCTTGGGGAAAAAAAGTAAAGCGATATTTAATAATAATAATAAACCAAGTATTGAAAAGATGAAGAGAAAATATATATAAACTGTATGTTTAAATTTTCCTGTACTGATCATCCAAAAATTTCACGAGATCTGAAGGGGGGTACTAAAAGACCCCAGTTCAGAATGGATCATTTTCAGACGGGAGAAATATCTAATTTAACATACTCAACCCATAAAGGATTGTGTTTAACTCGTTTTGTGTTAATAACAGCCGATATAATGAATTTTTTCATTCATCATCTTCTTTTGGAAAATTCGCCTTCGTGAAAACGTTGTTTTTGTAAGTTGGCAACGAATGACGTCACAGAAACAAATAGGGATATGCCCCATAACACACCTGATGAAATAAATTTTGATGACGTATAGCGGCATCCGTTTTTCGTTTTATTCAAATATCTAATGTTTACACCTTCATATCTCCCTTATTTATATACAAATTTCAATAAGAATTATACCGATGGTCTTGTGATTTTTCAAATTAATTTATGAGCCAATAATAGCACATCATGAGAAAAATCCATTGTATGGAAATCGAAGTACGCAGCTCGCAGCAAGTACCAACTCGCCGTCAACTGAGTCATAGATCCAACGTCCGTAGTAAGGCACATTATTATAAAAACTAAATTTTGAAACATTTAACGATTCGTAGTTGTACAATTTAAAAAAAAATCTTTTATATTATTTTTAAGATAAAAAACAAAGTTAAACTCAAATTTACCAAGTAAAATTTTCTAAGTCAAACTTAAATTAAAAATGGATAGATTTATCCACAAAGTGACTGCCAAATCGTTTAATGAAATAAATAAAAAAGCTCCTTTGCGGAGGTAATCCAGATTTGAGAACAAGTTTATGAACACTCTCAAAATGTTGTACACAAAACAGCTGGTCAAATTATAAGCTTATAATTTGACCAGTATATGACAATTACGTATATGACAATGAAAAAATAAAATATTTTAATATAATATTCTCGGAACTTCCATACAAATAGAAAAAGTCAGCTTAATAAAAGCTTCCCCTATTCCAACATAGATGGCTGTTGTGAACTCACATGTATTAGGTTACGAGTTTGATCAATATATCTAGAACTTCCAAAAATCAGTAGTGCGGTTGTCAATCAAGGGTAGAATCGGTGAACGGTCGTAAACCCTGTAAATGCCCGGCTTCCACATCCTTCTTCATCTATAGAACTTTGTAATTTTTTCCACATTAATTTTATTTGATCAACAACCGGGTTTCATCGCAACTGACATCATTAGACTGGTGTGAGGCTACTAACTACAAATTATGCATATATTATTTAAATTCATATTCAAAATCCATTTCTAACATAAAATTATATCAAATCATGCCTTAAACCTGTGCCA